>NC_061113.1:122590865-122850868 GCF_002878395.1 Capsicum annuum
ATTCATTTTTAGCTCACATTACCACACACCCCCATCCATGTGATTATGCCCCACAAAAATACAAAAAATAATAACCCTTAACATAATCCCTAACAAATTCTATCTTGTTTTAATCCTATCCTAATCAACTTTACACCTCATTCTAACAACCTACCCCACCCTATACCCATACCCTTACCCTTTAACCCCCCATATTTCTTTTCCACAAAGAAAGGGGGAGTATATACACAATTCACCAACTAAATATATAGAAGGACACACTATACACCTCACACAAAAAAAACCTCACCCAAAAAATATATTCACGAAACAACTTTCTCTTCTTCACCCTACCTGAGAATAATACACACACCAGTGAGAGAGAGATATACATATACATGTTCACACACTCAAGCACAACACGAACCTCACCACAAATTCTCATATATACGTACTACCCAAAAGAACACACGGAGACATCCTCATTGATCAAAGATACACACACATACACACTAAGGACCTCACTGGAAACCCACTCACATATATACCACTACATACAATATAATATAGACCCATACGAAATCTTGAGAGAGAGATATACTCACCATCAGCATCCATTTTTCTCTAAAAATGAGATAACACACATATATACAAAAATACAGAGCAAAAAAAGGGATCTTCTTCATTCGATACACTCATAGCTCCCATGGAAAACTCATACCAAACAAACACACAAAGACACCTCCCTCACCGGAATACACACAACACCAAAAATAATTGACACCCATTCAAAAATTGAAGAAGACAACGGGTAGGGGTTGATCGGAGCTTAGTTGGAAGCGAGGGTTGGAGCAAAAACAGTTGTGGGGTACAAAAAACAATCACTGAAGTAGCCCATCATCATCGCCGTTACTGTTCTGGTGAAGCAGTTCACCACCATCATGTTAATTTTGGTAAATCCGATAGGTCGACATCTCATTTCATCATCGAACCAAACCCCCAAAATCACTATTCTATTTTAGCATTATCAAATTGGTCTCGAGTTGAGGTCGTCGTGGGTTCGAGGTTTGCACGGTTCTGGTCGGTGCTCCTTCTATGTATTCGTGAGATTGCTAAAGAAATTTGGTGTAACGCCCCAAAAATCGAGTCCCGAGACGCCACAAGGTGCTTAGGGTCACAAGTGACCCCAAGCTAACCCTTTCATAGGTATAACTCAAAAGCAGCTGATTTAAAACATAATTTTGAGAGAATAAAGCTGAAAATATCTCAATACAGAATCTGTTCAATACAATATTGGAATTACAAGATGATAATTCTACTGACACATATACATATACAAGAAGAAGACTGAATACATCAACCACTACTACTGTCTATGAAGCCTCTACTAGTATTGCTTGTACATAAACGGGTCATGACTCCCAACCATCCCACTCAATATGGCCGACAGAAGAAGGTACAATGTCTCTGAACTGAAACAACCAACACAAGACCTTGAACTATAAGGACTCCTTTACCTTTTGACCAGATGCTATAACTGAATAAAATAGTATATGGGGGTCAGCACAAAGAGAATGTACTGAGTATGTGGGGGTGCATGCAACACTTTAAATAACATCATTAATTTCATGAAAAAATGCTTACAGACAATGATGACTCACTTGGCTTGAGTTATATCAAATCATACTCTTCATTCTTTCATAATAAATAGTTCAAATGGTAAAATCTCATAATCCATGTAAATCATCAAAAATCATAAATTATGATAAATCATAATAAATTATCATATCGTCAAAATTCATCATAGGTAATCATAATTCATCATATTATCTCAACTCTTTGACTCAAATCTTGGAGTGACTCGGTAATTCAAGAAACATGACTTTTATGGACAAGGGAGTTTCTTATAACCGACAACCCCACGTGAGCTACGTGGAATACCAATATTTGAAACCTCCATTAGCGGGAGCGTCATACTCTTTGCCAGAGAGTACGACCTTAAAACTGTAATAATCACAATCGGGCTCTTTGGACAATAATATCATCATCAAACAACCCTACGGTGGCACATAGGTTTGGGAAAATACCAAATTTCCCTCTCGGTGCTAAGTACTACTCCCCGACAAGCTCAGAACGCGTTAGGAGATCCGCCATCATCATCACAAGAGTCTATCGTAAAGACCAAAACAAGCATCTTAATTTATAATTCATCAACAATTTGTGGATTCCTAACCCCAACTTCGACTTAAAACATTTCAATCTTTTTCAACATCAACAAGGTATCAATACATTGAACCATAACCGACTCGACATTTGGACAAGGATATGAAGAATCAATACGTAATATTTTCAACAATTCAACTCATCAAAATCATCCGAAAAAAAAATACCAAAATTCATCTCAACATCTATATCAAAATCAATCTTTCTCATAGTCAAAATCATCTCGACCCTGCGAGTTCAAGGTCAATGTACTCAAATGATTATTCTTTCAATTCGACAATTAAATCATGACAACAACTTTTGAAAAGCACTTGAGACCTTCAATTCATAATAAGAATACATATCCCCTAGTACAACTCAAATCATGACTTTTATCTCAAAAGCCTTTAGAAATATTAATTCATTGTAGTAGTATGCAATTCATAGCATAAATTCTCAATTTAAGAAGTAGAGTAATGAAGTAATCATGTATATCCATATTGGAAAAAAATTCAAAGTCTTATAAATCCTTCATAAAGTAATTTGAGTGTATACCCATTTTCGAATATCATGAAATTTCAATAATAGAACTCAACCTTTTTAAATGTCAAAACGTAACAATTTATCAAGTCATGACAACATCAATATTTTTGAGAAAATATCAAGACTCATGGTAACATATCAAATGTTATATCTTAATATGCTTAATGATTCAATTTCGTCATAAAGAAGCTTGAAGCTTATCATAAATCTCAAAATCATTCCAAAATACCATTTCAACATATATCTCGAAATTATTCAAAATAAAAATATGAAATTTACAATTATAGATATCAAGACATCTCATGTCTCAAATATATATTCAATAATTCAAATCGTCATTGGGAAGCATAAAGCTTGACACATATCTCAAAATATTATTCCAAAATACCATCTCGACATACGTTCCAAAATTATTTAAAATACCACCTCATGGTAAAAGTGTGTAATTCGCAATGATAATTATTAAATCATATCATGAAAACATTGAGATAATCATATAAATCAAAGTTTATTCATTCAACCATCATAATCTCATAATCAAATTATTTAGACATAATCTCACTTGCAAAATCATGTAAAACCATAATAAAATTAAAGCTTTGGGCACAAGAACGGAAGATTGCTCTTGTTCAAAACCCCACATACCTTGAAATTGACTTCTTGATTACGAAATCCTGTTCGGACAAATAATGGGTGCTCCTCAAAGGTCTTGAAATGAGGAGTTCATTTATCGAATTAATTTTGGATTTTTACGGTGAAATTGAAAGGTATTTCAA
This sequence comes from Capsicum annuum, assembly GCF_002878395.1. Lineage (NCBI taxonomy): Eukaryota > Viridiplantae > Streptophyta > Magnoliopsida > Solanales > Solanaceae > Capsicum > Capsicum annuum. The sequence continues at coordinate 122,594,366 of NC_061113.1, forward strand.
GGTGAAATTTGGCTAAGGTTTCATTATCCCAAATGTTTCATGGAGAAAATGAATTTTGAAGGTTCAATTATGGATTAAATGGACAAATTTACGTCCAAGAGGGGGTGTGAAATGACCAAATTGCCCTTTAAAAAATAAATAATGTCAAATCTGTCCTTTGGTGTACTATTTTGATAGGCTGAAGTAGATCGACCATAACGTTTTAATTCGACAGCCAAATTGGATGAAACTAATTTCATTAGAAAGAGGACTCTTAGGGCTTTCCGTTGATATATAGTAGCTCACCCAGATCATTATGTACAAGGAGTTATGGTCGTTTGAAGTTGACCCTGAAATTTGCCTGGCTGCAGTAATTTTTAATTTCCTGTACGTTTTACTGTTCATAGTTCGATCGAAATGGTCGTAACTCATCGCTCGAGTGTCCATTTTAGATGATCTACATATTGTTGGAAAGCTTATTCGACACTTTACGCAATGGTAGGTCAACGTCTTAGAAATACTACACAGAAAATTTATGGATCGCTCTAAAGCGTAGAACTCGATACGTTTCTCACGAAATCTTTACGAAGAAAATTTTTTGGGGTATTACATTTGGTGGGCTGAGGCAATATTTGAGGTCCAATTTTTATCCCTTTCTTTATAATTTTGTCTATTTTACGTGAGTGATGGTGTGATTTGTTGATATGTTTTGATTGTGTGTTTGAGCAGTTTTAATTATCGTGGCAATGGCTTTGACTGTTTGATTTTGTATTGAATTGGTTTAATCATGTTGAGAATGAAATTTGGGGGAAGGATTTGATAATTGAATAAGGTGGATATTGATTAGTTTTGATTCAATGTTGGATATTGTTGAAATTGATAGTATCATATTTTAGATCGTTAAATGGGTAGACATATACTAAGTTTGGATAGGCAAATTGTAGAAAATAGAAGATGGTGATTTGTTGAATGTGCGACTATTTGTTGAATGGTTCTTTCTATCTTAACGCACAAAATTGAGAAAATATATTCATTTTATTGAGGAATGCCCCAAGCTCTTATGTACTTCTTCACCGGGGAATGCCCCAAAGTATTTTGTACTCGAAGGACGTCCGTGACGAAGGCCCAAAACATCGGGTGGAGAAAGCAATGGAGCGTAGTTTAGAATTAGCCTAGAATAGAGTACGTTTATGTTTTCCGCATTTTACTATTTTGGGACTGTATAATTGGATTGGACACTAAATTTTGAATTATTTTATTTTATTTGCTTGATTGATTGTTTTGCGTGCTTGTGTGTTTTATACATTCATAGTGTCAAATTAACCGATACGCTCTACCAAGCGACCGTGGTCGAACCATGGGACCGAGGGGTGCCTAACACCTTTCCCTAGGTTAACAAAATTCCTTAGCTGGAATCTCTGTTCACAGATCAGTTTTAGAGTCAAACCATTTTGAAAAAGGATTTCCAAAGGTGACTTGGCACACTCGATTTATGCCAAGTGGCGACTCTGAGTTTTTGAATGAAAATAATCCTTTTTGAAATAAATTTTCAATCTTTTGTCACTTTAATAATGAAAACCCTTTCGAACTTAAAACATAATTTTTTTGGAGTTAAAAAGGGGTGTGACAGCTCTGACAACTCTGTTGGGGATTTTTCAGAATTCAAGCTTATTTTGGAGTTGTATCGGCTTAGTTTGGTACTATAGGTGTATAGACATTTTTTTTATGTTGTTTTGTGTTATTGTATTTTCACTATTGAGTGCCTATGTGCTCTTTGTTTACAGTTTTTATCTTATTTGTTACCGCTTTATATTTGGCATCCTGTAAATAACTCGAGTCATTCTTTTTGCAACAATTTCATAGTACATGTGTTGTACACGACCTCTAGTTGAGTCACCCTTATTTTAGGGTGGAGCCGTCGGTGTTATGGAGTAGGTAGAAAGTAAAGCAGCCATTATCGACCATACGCTTCCTCGAACAGACTAGTTAGTGAACCCCAACGTAGGTCAGCCTTAGGTCATGCTTATGTGCATTATATTGAAGACCGAGCGGGGCCCACTTGGTCCTTTGTAGTAAACTCACCTCTAAAGCATCCCTGCGTGCTAAATGTTGTATCTTTGAGGGTAACGAGGTCATTTGACAGACTGATTTGGGAAAAAGCATGAGTTAGAAGCAAAGTTTGTAGGAAGGAAATTGTTGAAAAAAGGAAGAAAAAAAGAGTGAAAAAAGAGATTTGGTAGTTTTTAGGGTTCTTTATGGCTTTTGTTTTTCACAATTAAAAAAAAAAGCTTTTTTTTTCTTTTTGCACTTATTTCCCAAAAAATAAAAAACGCTAAAAAAAATTTCCTTTTATTTCTTTAGTAAGCATTCACAATTCGAAAACTCCAAAAAAAGAAAAATTTCCTTTCAATAAGAGCTTTGTACATTTTTATATAATGAAAATATCAAAAAGATTTTTTATTTCATAGTTGTTGGTGTTAGTTTCTAATTAAAAATCCCAAAAAGATTTTATTTTCATCGTCTGTCTTTAGTTGTGTCTCTCAATTCAGGGTTTAGTTTGTCATTTAATCCTTAATTGTCCAATCTGAACGAACTACGCACCCCTGATTCTCCTCTCTCGGGAGTGAGCTACATAGGCAGCCTATTGTTGGTCGGGGATCTTATTTAAAAATTCAAAAAGATTTTCTTCAGTCGTTATTAGAGTAGGTGTTTCATATACATCTTTAAAAGAAAACTACAAAAAGATTTTTCTTTAATAGGTTCAAGTTTCATTTTCATATGAAATTCAAAATTGAAAATCCCAAAAGATTTTTCTTTGGTAATCATAGGTTTCATTTTGTATAGGAATTTTAAACGTGAAAAATGCAAAAAGACTCTATTCTTTCGACAATTTGTTATTTTCTTCTCTTTTTAAAGTTTCAAGAAAAAAAAATAAAGGAAAAAAGTTTAATTGGCCATTTTGGCAAGACTTCACGAACTACGCACACCTGATTCTCCCCTTTCGGGGGTGAGATATGTAGGCGCCCTTCTTGGGTTTGGTGATCTTTTCTAAAAGAAAAAAAGGCTTTGAAGAAAAATATTGAATTCTAACATATTTGTTGCCTCTTGTTCTGTTAGTTTAAGGTGGTTGGTTTGTGGCTTCCTTGCTGGTCCTCCATATCACATCAAATCCAAGGAAGGGTTAGTTGTGTCCAACAAGGATATAGAGAGCGGCATCATGGATAAAACAAAGAGTCAGGAAATTGAAAGTTTAAAGAAAGAGAATTTGAGACTGAGACAACAAATGATGAAAATGTACTGTGCTTGGTCCAGTGGGCTGCCTCCACCTCCGTTACCCACTTTTGACCCTGCAAATACCTTGAGTCTTCCACCAAAATTGCAAAATTAGTTTCCTTCTATTGTTGATGCACCACAACATGCCTCAGAATTTATTCCACGTCAAATGCACCTCAATACTTCCACCACTTTTTCTGTAGCTCCTCAGTATAAGTCTACCACATTCACAGCACCACATACCGTCTTTGCTTTTGTTGCTCAACCTTCTAGTAAGGCTTCCATTTTGGCTCTCAATCCAATGATTGTGCTTCCCCAGTCCACTAATGAATTCACGTTCAATACTCTTGATGATCATTGTTATACTCTTGAGCCTACCGTTGAATTAAGTGGACTGCCAAAATTTCTTACTAAGAAGCCTAGCATGCTAGAAGAGCCAGAGGAAATGGTTGGAAAAGTTAAGAGTGTAGAAAATAATATGAAAAATTCCTTGGGACTTGTAGGCTATGAAGATGTTTCATATAAAAACTGGGGCATGTTTTCAAGTGTTAACCTTCCTCCAAACTTTGAGACATCAAAATTTGAGGAGCTTGGTGGACAACATTATTCTATGAAACATTTAGGACCATATTGCAATCAATCAAGGGAAACTGAAGAAAAGAAGAAGGAAAATGCACCTATTGTCGAACCAGGACCAAAACAGAGTTTAAGAGGTCCAACTCACCAATACTATCAGCCTTAATCTTGAGCTTACATATCAAATCCACTTACTCATCTGTAACAAGGTTCCTCTTTTCAAAATCCAAGTAGTTTCATTCTACTTCCTCAATATCCTTTAAACAATGCACAATTGTGTACCCATCTGTCTTCTTATCCACAATGACAAGCACTTGTCCCTCAACATCGTCCTCAACCCCCATAAATTTACCAAAGAACCTCTAAATCCAAGTTTCATCCGAGGCCAGAGTTCGCAAGGAGGAGGAAGAAAAAGGATAATTTCACTCCTAATGGGGAATCCTATGCTAGTTTGTTCTAGAGATTGAGACAGAGGGGCATAATTACTCCTCTCCTTGGGCATACTCCTAATCGGCGTTTAAGAAATTTTGATCCTAATGCACGATGTGCGTATAATTCTGATTCTCGTATTGAAGATTGTTGAGATTTGAAAAGAAAAATTAAAAAGATGATTCAAGATGGATCACTTATGGTGCAGAAGATTGATAGTGAGGGAAGCTCCAGTCATGTTGATATGCAAACCAGTGGCTAAGTTGTCAGGCTGAGCAATTGAGAAGTCACCTCTCTCTTTACTAGGACGAGGTCTGGTAGTTTGTTTTATTTTCTTTTCTGTTTTTCAAAGTATTTCAGGGTTGTAGTTTGGGATTTATCTTGTTTTGTCCCTTTGTCGTTTATGTTCGAACCCTCTATTTTTTATTTCAATTAAATAGAGTATCCCTTTTTCCCTTTGTGTTTAAATATATGTTTGTTTGTTCTCTTCACATGTTGATTCTAGTGAAATGACATGCTAGCGGAATTTTTAGCCGGATCTTGAAATCCAGTTTAAGCATAAACATTGAATCAGAGGGTTAAAGTTAGAAAAAAATATCTGAGAAAATACATAGAGTGCTGAGATATTTGGTGACAAGTTGAAGCTTTCTTTGAAAATTAAGGCAATTATTTTGAGAATCACAAGAATAAATTGGTAATAAATTGAAAAACATTGCTCAATTAGGTCAAATAGTGGATGTGTAATCTCGAGGGATAGAAAAATCAACTCCACGAAAGCATGAGTCATTTGATGTGAGGAATGTACAACAAAAGTGAAGGGATATGTTGAACAAAGTACAAGAGTAGTGATGCACAGACTCAGTTAAAGTTAATGCTTAAAAAATGTCACAAATGATCTTCATCTCTCACTTTCATATTGCATGATATGTACTTGCATTTTCAAAGATTGATATGATGAAGGCATTTCATTCTGCTATCTAAACATCGCATCATCCTTTATTTACCTCATTTGAGATTTAGTCCTATTTTCTTTCATACCTCTCTTTTGAAATTAAGATAGATTCAGTAAAACTCAAAAGAAAAATGTCGAAAAAAAAGTGTCCAAAAGGAAAGAAAAGAGAAGAATGTCAAAAATAGGGTCAGAAAAAAATCCCAAAGAGAAAAGAGAAAAAAAAGAAGAAACAAAAATCATAATCAATTAAAAGAACAAGCTATCAGAACTACGCATGACCTGATTCTCCTCTCTCGGGGGTGAGATACGTAGGCTGCCCTACTAAGGGCTCGGTCCAACAAATAAAAAATTAAGAATTGCTTAGTCAAAAAAAATTGGGTCATGAGTTAATCCTAACTATTTGAGTCGTTTCCACAAGTTGTAAGTCCTACCCCACTTCAAGTGTCGTTTGGGCCACATGCTATCCTTTCTTTCTAACCTATTCAAAAGCCAAGTTACAACCAAAAAAAGACCTTCAGATAAATCTTTGAGAATGTTAAGAATAAGTATGCAATGAATGTGATGACGCATTTTGGGAATTACTTGTCTTCCTCACCAATAAAATTGGAAGAGAAATAGAAAATGAGAAAGTATTATTGGTGAAAACCCTCACGGGCACTATAAGATGATGGTAAGTTAAGAAAAATAAAAATGAGAGAGTCTTATTGGTGAAAACCCTCACAGGCACCATAAGACGACTGTGAGTTGAGAGAAATGGAAATAAGAGAGTCTCAATGGTTAAAAACCCTCACAGACACCATAAGGCAATGGTGAACTGAGAAAAAGAAAATAAGAGAGGCTTGTTGGCAAAAACCCTTCAACGTGTCACTAACCGAATGAGGTCTTAAATACAATTGACCTAATAAAGTAACTCATTTTCAAGGCCATTAACTCAACAACAATTGGTGAAAGTGTGGATGGAAAGATCAGGTAGATTAATTCAAAATGCATGGCATAATCATTAGCGTTGACTGTCATTTTTAGATAAATTTTTCATTGTTTTGTTTCAAATGGCGACATTCATGGTCTTTTATTTTCTTTATTTATTTTTATTTTTATTTTCTTGAGTCAGTTATCCAAAAAATCATTGTCATTTTTCTCGTCTTTAAGTCTATGCCAAAACAAGTGAGAAAAGATTTCAAAAGATGGATACCAACTTCTCTAATTGCACAAAGTAAGACAAAAGGTAGCACATGAAAAAGACATAATTGTGAGCCAAAATAAGGAATGCAAAAAGTTTTATCAAACAGATAAGTTTGAAAACTTATGGACATACCAAGGTTCAAGGGGTTTATCTGAGGAGCATGGCAAAACAGAGATACTGTAATTGTTTCAAAGTCACTCTTGATAATCTGAGTTTGGTCAATGGTGCAGCAAGTCGATGACATATGCTAATGGTTAGAAGCAAGGTTAAATGTGATGGGGGCAAGAGCGATTGCCGCAAAAGCTAAAGCCACAAACCAGCCACCATGTTTTAAACTCACAAGTTTTCTTTGTATGAAACAGGAACACATGTTACATTCAGATCAAGGATTTCGGAGCCTAAACATCAAAGACCGTAATTTCTCACTTCTACAAATGCAAGAGGCAATGTTGTTGCACAAGTTTGGTAATCAAAACCATGGTAAAACTCAAAATTCAAGATCTCTAGGAGACACACTTCCTTGTCAAGGAGACGCATTTCCCTTGGAAAATTCAAGTGACATTTGTAAGAAGACATTCTTCCTTGTTTGGATAATTCAAGCAGCATTTGTAGAGAGACGCACTTACATATTTGGGTAATTCAAGTGGTATTTATAAGGAGACACACTTTCTTGTTTGGGCAATTCAAGCAACATTTGTAAGGAGACGCACTTCCTTATTTGCTAATTCAAGCGGTATTTGTAAGGAGATGCACTTTCTTATTTGGTAATTCAAGTGGTATTTGTAAGGATACGTACTCCCTTGTTTGGGTAATTCAAGCAGCATTTGTAGAGAGACGCACTTCTATATTTGGGTAATTCAAGTGGTATTTGTAAGGAGACGCACTTCCTTGTTTGGTAATTCAAGTAGTATTTATAAGGAGTCACACTTTATTGTTTGGACAATTCAAGCAACATTTGTAAGGATACACACTTTCTTATTTTGGTAATTCAAGCAATATTTGTAAGGAAACACACTTCCTTGTTTGGTAATTCAAGCGGTATTTGTAAGGAGACACAATTCCTTATTTGGTAATTCAAGTGGTATTTGTAAGGAGATGCACTTCCTTGTTTGGGCAATTCAAGCAACATTTGTAAGGAGATGCACTTTATTGTTTGGATAATTCAAGCAACATCTATAAGGAGACGCACTTCCTTGTTTGAGTAATTCAAGTAGCTTTGGTAAGGAGACACACTTTCTTGTTTTGGTAATTTAAGCAGCATTGGTAAGAAGACGCACTTCCTTATTTTGGTAATTTAATAGGCATTGGTAAGGAGACAGACTTTCCTATTTGGGTATTTCTAGCAACATTTGTAAGGAGACGCACTTCCTTGTTTGGGTAATTCAGCAGTATTGGTAAGGAGACACACTTCTTTGTTTTGGTAATTGAAGCGACATTAGCAAAGAGACACACTTTCTTGTTTTGGTAATTCAAGAGGCATTGGTAAGGAGACGCACTTTCCTATTTGGGTATTTCTAGCAACATTTGTAAGGAGACACATTTCTTTGTTTGGGTAATTCAAGCGGCATTTATAAAGAGACGCACTTTTTTGTTTGTGTAATTCAACCTACATTTGTAAGGAGATACATTTCCTTGTTTTGGTAATTTAAGCAACATCTATAAGGAGACATACTTCCTTGTTTGGGTAATTCAAGCAACATCTGTAAGGAGACGCACTTTCTTGTTTGGGTAATTCAAGCGACATTTGTAAGGAGACGCACTTTCTTGTTTTGATAACTCAAACAACATTGGAGCCCGCCCGAAGCACAAGGAGAATAATGGAAAGTCAAGCAAAAAGGTGAAACAATTGAAAGCCAAGCAACAAATTGAAAAATTACAAGTCAGGAGCCCGCCTGAAGAATTGGGTGATGAAACTCAAGTTAAGAGTTCAAAAGAAGATGCATAGATAAGACTTTTGTAATTTTATTTATCTTTTTAACTCTTGTAATTTTTCATTTTTTGATGTAATGATAGACCGCGACTGAAACCTCGATGGGACCTTACTCGACTCTTTAACTCGGTATAGTCTATCTTCTTTCAATCCTTTGAGATACATGTCACTTGATTCCCTCATAAATTGGATAGGTAGGATGTCCTAAGTCAAGACTTGGTGTCCCTCCTTCATTCTGTTTCATTCTTTTAATAATGGTCGGGACAAAATTCTGTCTTGTTGTCTACTTCTTTGTCTTAAAAACACTTCATGTTTACATTCAAAGAGGGCATGTTGTAGACACCTAATTTTGTCCCTCCCAAATCTAATTTTATTCATTTTTAGCTCACATTACCACACACCCCCATCCATGTGATTATACCCCACAAAAATACAAAAAATAATAACCCTTAACATAATCCCTAACAAATTCTATCTTGTTTTAATCCTATCCTAATCAACTTTACACCTCATTCTAACAACCTACCCCACCCTATACCCATACCCTTACCCTTTAACCCCCCATATTTCTTTTCCACAAAGAAAGGGGGAGTATATACACAATTCACCAACAGAATATAGAAGGACACACTATACACCTCACACAAAAAAAACCTCACCCAAAAAATTCATTCACGAAACAACTTTCTCTTCTTCACCCCACTTGAGAATAATACACACACCAGTGAGAGAGAGATATACATATACATGTTCACACACTCAAGCACAACACGAACCTCACCACAAATTCTCATATATACGCACTACCCAAAAGAGCACACGGAGACATCCTCATTGATCAAAGATACACACACATACACACTAAGGACCTCACTGGAAACCCACTCACATATATACCACTACATACAATATAATATAGACCCATACGAAATCCTGAGAGAGAGATATACTCACCATCAGTATCCATTTTTCTCTAAAAATGAGATAACACACATATATACAAAAATACAGAGCAAAAAAAGGGATCTTCTTCATTCGATACACTCATAGCTCCCATGGAAAACTCATACCAAACAAACACATAAAGACACCTCCCTCACCGAAATACACACAACTCACCAAAAATAATTGACACCCATTCAAAAATTGAAGAAGACAACGGGTGGGGGTTGATCGGAGCTTGGTCGAAAGTGAAGGTTGGAGCGAAAACAGTTTTGGGGTACGAAAAAAAATCACCAAAGTAACCCGTTATCATCGCCGTTACTATTTTGGTGAAGAATTTCACCACCATCGCATTAATTTTGGTAAATCTGGTAGGTCGACATCTCATTTCATCATCGAACCAAACCCCCAAAGTCACTGTTCTGTTTTAGCATTATCGAATTGGTCTCGAGTTGAGGTCATCGTGGGTTCGAGGTTTGCGCGGTTTCGGTCGGTGCTCCCTCTATGTATTCGTGAAATTACTAAAGGAGTTTGGTGGACTGAGGTAATATTTGAGGTCCAATTTTTATCCTTTTCTTTATAATTTTGTCAATTTTACGTGAGTGATGGTGTGATTTGTTGATATATTTTGATTGTGTGTTTGAGCAATTTTAATTATCGTGGTGATGGCTTTGACTATTTGATTTCTTATTGAATTGGTTTAATCATGTTGAGAATAAAATTTGGGGGAAGGAGTTGAGAATCGAATAAGGTGGATGTTGATTAGTTTTGATTCAATGTTGGATATTGTTAAAATTGATAGTATCATATTTTAGATCGTTAAATGGGTAGGCAAATACTAAGTTTGGATAGGCAAATTGTAGAAAATGGAAGATGGTGATTTGTTGAATGTGCGACTATTTGTTGAATGGTTCTTTCTATCTTAACGCACAAAATTGAGAAAATATATTCATTTTATTGGGGAATGCCTCGAGCTTTTATGTACTTCTTCGCTGGGGAATGCCCCGAAGTATTTTGTACTCGGAGGACGTTCGTGACGAAAGCCCAAAACGTTGGGCGGAGAAAGCAATGAAACGTAGTTTAGAATTAGCCTAGAATAGAGTAGGTTTATGTTTTCCGTATTTTCCTATTTTGGGACTGTATAATTGGACTGGACACTAAATTTTTGATTATTTTATTTTGTTTTCTTGATTGATTGTTTTGCGTGCTTGTGTGTTTTATACATTCGTAGTATCAAATTAGCCGATATGCTCTACCAAGTGACCGTGGTCGAACCATGGGACTGAGGGGTGCGTAAAACCTTTCCCTCGGTCAAAAAAATTCCTTAGCTGGAATCTCTGTTCGTGGATCAGTTTTAGAGTCAAACCATTTTGAAAAAGGATTTTCAAAGGTGACTTGGCACACCCGATTTATGCCAAGTGGCTCTGAGTTTTTGAATGAAAATAGTCCTTTTCGAAATATATTTTCAATCTTTTGTCACTTTAGTAATGAAAACCCTTTCGAACTTAAAACATAATCTTTTTGGAGTTAAAAGAGGTGTGACAACTTAATTTACTTAACTAAAGAAGTGAAATACCTAAAATTCCCTTGTGAGGACTACCAAAATTTGAGATTCTCCCCTATATATAGTAGTAAAGTAATTACGACCATATTTAGAGCCTTTACTCAAATTAACTTAATGATGAGCTATAAGGATATTAAATAATAAATAATAATTAAATTAAATTTATAAATTATTTCATTCGGTCCATTTACTTGTCGTATTTATCTTTTACACTCACTATAAAAGAATATTTTATTCATCCTCTTTTAACTATTGATTATCCTTTTTCATCCCCTATTGATCACAAAAATAATAAAAATAATGTGTTATTTATTATTTATTATGTTATCTTATTTATTACATTATTTTTAAGAATTGAACAATATTAAAGAACTATAAAGGTTCTAATTGAAAATTATTGCAAACTTTATTTTTTTTGTCAAAGTTATTTTGAAAATAATTTTTTTGAGCTAAAGTGATTGTTAATTTAAAATAGAGGTTTAATTAAAAGGTCATCTATTAGGTAGCAAGAAAAGACCAATTACAAGCAGACAAGTGGAAATGATTCTAACAAAAATAATAAGGGCAAAAATAGAAATATTAAACAAAAAGACACCATCAATTGCCATTTGTGATAACTTAATTTACTTAACTAAAGAAGTGGAATACCTAAAATGCCCTTGTGAGGACTACAAAAATTTGAGATTCTCCCTTTATATATATATATATATATATATATATATATATATATATATACACACATATTGTGAGGACTATCAAAGTTTATTATTCTCTCTTATATATAATAATAAATAGTGTTATTTGGCCCGTGCTGAGTCCGGGACCAAATTACCATTAAAATTCATAGATATTTTTTAACACGAGGTTCAACTTTTATTTCTTTGTTTGTGTGATAGATGTTTAATATTTTGTAAGGGATTCTAAAATATTAAAGTACTAAATAGTATCTGAAGGTTAATGAATAATATTTTTTTATTTATATATTAAATTTGTTAAAAAGAAAATTTTAAAAAATACATACAAGAAAGCTAGTTTCTGTTTTATTAATATTTTCTTAGATTATAATCTCTAATGATTCAATTTTGATCTTTATCATAAGTTGTTTGAAGATCAAATGTATTTTATATATCAATTTTAATATAACTATTTATTAAGTAGCTTTTATATTAAATATGGACGCACATAAAATTAGATTCATTAATTATATTTTAAAATTTATTTTCGATTGAGATGGAATTACTATAATTTACTTTGGCACCGTTTAAAAGTATTTAACAATGAGAGTATTTGTTGTATTTACTCTTCTAATAAAACTTAATCCTACCTTAAATAAAATCTTTATTGATTGCTTATGTTTGTCTGCATGTACACCATAAATTACAAGAGGAAAAAAATAAATTGCATGTCTAATCGACAAATAAAAATTTAAAATATCATGTTTTAAATAGCATCAATAACCTATAAATAATATTATAAGAATAATATTTTATTTCGATAACTAAATCTATAATAAGATATAAACTGAATGAAAAAAAAATATTATTACATGTTTATAATTAGTTCTCAAGAAAGTTATGTTTAATTAATCTAGTATTTAAAAATAAAAAATTAGATATTCAAAAGTATATGAAAATTTAAAGTTAGTGCGTCTTTTTCAAAATATTGATTAAAGTTCATAATTTTTCATGAAAATTGAAATGTGACAAATAATTTAAGATGAAAACAAAAATAACAAAAAATAGATATTGACCAATTATAAAGATCCATATGTGAATTGATAAAAAGAGAATAATGGCAAAGTAATAGCCACATGTAAAATTTTACATCACCAATTTGTGATGTGAGGACTATAAAAAATCTCCATTCTTTCTTACCAAACTCAAGTGAATTGATATTTTATGTAATAACATGATTTAAAAATAATATAAAATAATTATAATTCGGAAAGATCGTAAAAATTTAAAAATATTAGCATTTTTAAGAATTTATGAACATATAAGTTCTTTGGTTATAGCTAGAAATATATTTATTTAGAAGTTTTGATACCTGTTCCTTCCTTTTCTAGCATTCTCAGTTCGAGTTCTTCTCTACAACCAGGAAGATGAAGGAAAAAATCATCAAAAGGATCAATTGGTTTCCTCAAGTCTTCTTATCTATGGTGAAAAATATATAATTTTATTTATAATTTCACGAGGCAAGAATTTATGCTAGTTAAATGTTGTGTTTTAATCTTAATTTTATATTAAATTAAGAAAAATATAAACTCATCAAATGACACCGAGAATCAATTGATTACTATATACACTTTATGTTAAACAATATTAATTCTCAATTAACCAAAAAGAAAGAAGTTTTAAAAAGAATTTGATCTTTATTCGAAAAACTGCCTTAATTTTTAAAATTATCAATAATTTTAATTTTTAGTATATTAAGTATGCCAAATATTTTCAATAGCAATGAATAAAATTGTCCACACAAGAATTCTATTCATATCAACAACAACAACAAAAATAAACTCGGTGTATTCCCACAAAGTGAGGTCTGGGAGGATAAAATGTACGCAGTCCATACCGCTACCTCCGAAGAAGTAGAGAGATTGTTTCCGATAGACTAAATACATGAAAAACATACTCAATTCGACAAAATAAAATATAACCCATACAATCACTAATTTTAACCCCTTTCTTCATTTTTAAGTTAATTTGTACAAACTTATTTTATAAAAAAAATTATTAAATACAAATACTAAGAAAGAAGGAAAAAGGTGATGAAAGTTCTCCACAATCATAATATATTTTTCTGTTTTAAACTACGTTAAATAAAAGCTCATATAATATATTAATTTTGTTAATGCTATTTTAATATTCTAAAGTTAATTAAATAATCAATTTTGATTAAAAACTATCAAAAATTAGTCAAAATCAAAGCTTTTGGGTCTTTTTGTCAGATAGCTATTATTAAAATCCTGAATAAATAATGCCATTGAAAGATGATTCATGAAGCATGAAGTAAAAGTAAGAACTGAATTATTAAATATTTGACGTTTATATTTAGTAATTGACTTGATTAAATAATATATAAGTGTGAGAAACAAAACATTATAATGAAAAGATTCAAAGAATGATTTACAGATTAGTTACACAATATGGGGATTTAAATAAATCAATTGATTGAGAATCTGAATTTTCACTTTATTGGTAAATGTTTGTTTTTTTGCTTTGTAATTCCTTCCTTAATTTCCCTTCCTTTACTCTTAATTATTTTTTTTTCAAAATGAAAAAATAGTTAAAAAATAAAAATTACAAGAAAAAACTAAATATAGTTTCTCATTTCATGACATATGTACCAAGTGCAAATGGCCACATGGCAAAGAAGAAGATAAATAACTTCATCTTTATCATTCAAAGTGTTACAATTTCAGAGGATTAAAAATTAATTAAAATTACTATAATAGTCTTGTGAGGACTACCAAAAGTTGGTATTCTCTCTTATATATAATAAATATGATATTTAAAAAATTGCATTATGATTATAAATAAATTAAAATATTTTAATATTAAATAAAAGTACTTCAAACTTTTATTGCAATAACAAATGTGTCTCGATATACAGTAATTAAGTGATTCATGAATCATCTAATTAAGATCTATTAGGCTACATTTTTGTCACTTATATCTACATCTACATCTAAATATAATATTTTATTAGTTATTTTTTTTATGACTTTGGCTTGTTACGTGAGTCTGAATTTCATATTTTCAGATAAAAAAAATGTATAAATATTTTTATATATTAAAAGCTCGCTAATAAGTATTGCATCTTTAGAGTTGAAAACCTAAAATATGCTATTAAGGGAAGAAATCAACTACACAACATAAATTATTTTTAAAAAAAATTCAGTTAAACTATGCAAATATCATATAATAACATTATTATTGTTATATTAATTTTATTTCCCCCTCCCTCCTACCCCTTCACTTAGAAAAATTTTTATGCAAAAAAAATAGAGATAAACTTTGATTTTTCGGCTACTTTATTTTTCGACAATATATTTATTTCGTTCAATTTTTTGATCAGAATTTTTTAGCTGAAAAAGAAAATACGAAAAATTATTTAAAAGGGAGAATCCATTATCTATTGTTGTTTACTATAATTCATATTAAAACTATTAACTAAAGAAATAAGGAAGAGAAATGTCATCATTTCACCCCTAAACTTGTCCTCTCAACTTACTTTAGCACTTAAACTAAACTTTCATTTATTTACCCCTCTTAATAGCTTTAAAGTGTATTAAAATACACCCTTCGTAGGCCGCATGTAAACACTCGTTATTGGACGCGTTAAATCACAATTTTTGTCTATTAAATTTCTTTTAATAATTAAAATACCCTTTTTATATCTGAACGGTCATATCCATTTTTCCTCTTTTAAGAACCCTATTTTAGCCTAGCCCTCTTCTTCTTCTTCTTCTTCTTCTTCAATTCAAGAATTTGCTCAATCCATGAAATTGATGCAAAATTAAAATCATTTTTTCTTTATTTGTATTAAGCCACATAAATTTGAGTATCAGAAAACATAAAGTTGAACTGATTTTAACTTCGTCTCCTTCCGCTATTAGGATATAATATCATTCATCTACTTCATTTATCATTTTTGTTAGGGGTTACTCTCCCTTTATTTCTACTTTAAATTCATTTTTGAATTTTAGCTTATTTGTTGAAATGAATTTTTTGTAGCACACAATAGTTAGCTAACTTGAGTAAACTTTGTATGGAAGAAAATTATTCTGCTTTGAAGCAACAAGTTTGTTGTAATCACAAAATTTTATTGCATTTGAAGACATGTTGAACTTCAAGAAATTTCGGTAGAAGATATTGGGCATATGCCCTTATTATGGGGTAAATATCAAAATTTTCATTTTTACTATTTAGATAAAATTGATTAAAGATTAGAAATGAGATTAATTCATTCTTTATTTGTCACCGTTGAAGGGTCCAAGATACTGGGACTTTTGATGTTGGAGGTATAGAGAAGACATTGATCTCAGGTTCAAATATGTGATTACTAAACTAATAGAGAAACTAGGCGAACTTGAGAATTTAGTTGAATCTTCTCACTATATATCAGTCAATGAAGTTAAGAAATTGATTGGGTTGGACAAATTAATTTAGGAAGGTTCTAAAGAAATTGACAAGCCTAAAGAATCCAAACAAGATGATAATTAGGTTGATATAAAATTGGAGAAGTTGGAAGAAGAGATTCAGAAGATCAAAGAGAAAGAGAGAGAGGAAAAGTGGAGACGAATTGCTGAAGGGAGGACTGGAGAGAATACTCACTTCGTTTTTATAATTTTATTGTATACTACTAATAACTATTGGTTTGGAATGCTATATATGAAAAAGCATTTAATGAAGTTAATTTAGCACTGTGTTGTTGTTGTTAGATGATATGTAGAATATTTTTGTGTTGAATAGTGCAACTTATTTTGGAATATAATATGGATGGTTGTTGTATTTTAATATATATGAAGAAGAGAGTTATTGAATTGATTGCATTTGAATAATTTTTGTTATTCTTTTGTAATGGTACAACCTTAGTAGTAGAAAAATAAGTGCAGTCACAAAATGCAATTTGAAGCTGCAAAATATCAAAATAGTGCAGGCACAACGCAACAGTTCTAAAGAAATAAATATTTTAATTGTGTAGTCATAGCTACATAAAACTTCAAACAACCATTCTAAAATAGTGCAGTCACAACTACATAGTTGAAGTCACTACTATTTAACCACTAGCTAAGTTAAAGTCACTACTGTTTCAGTACACATCATCAATACATAAAAAAATAGAATCAGACTTATACTGGAAAGTTGTTGAACTTATTTGGCTTAGATGATTCATTTCAACGACATTTGACCCTATCCTCATCCTTTTGGTGCTCTCATGTCTTCAAGTCTTTGTTGGGTCACAGCTTTTTTTTTATTTCATACCTGATGTTGGTTTGTGATGTCCAAGATGTCCAGTCACTTTGGAGGAGTTCATAGGAATTCCATGCTGACAAAAATAAAAGAGAACAAATTAACTTAAGACTAGAAAAATATTGTCTTTGAACTAGATAAACATAATTAATTTAAACTTACATTGAGTATTCTAAAACCATTCTCTATATGAAGCACCCCTATTCCAACCATCCTAGGTCTTTGAAAAGTGCCCCTCTATCTTTGCTAGAACCAGTGACACCATCACTAGAAGCAACAATAACTTTAATGCTTTTTTTTTATACTAACATCATCTCCTCTTTCTCTAGTAGCACCAATTCCTCTTCTTGTTCCTTTATCAGCACCACCACTACCAACAACATTAACTCCTCTTGTTGTATCAGCACAACCAACAATAATAGCATTAACTCCTCTACCTCTGCTAGCTCAACGAACAACTGCAACATCAAATTCTCTACCTATACCTGTAATACTACCAACAGAAAGTTATAGCCCCTCTTCTTTTACCAACACCACCTATAGTAGCAACAACTACTATAGTTGATCCCTCTCTTTCCACCAGTAGTAGCAGTAGAAACTGAAATAACCTACAATATATTGAAAAAATTAATGAAATAAGAGAGTAAAAAATGTAAGTAAATAAAAGAGAAAAAATGTAAGAAAATAAAAGAGAATTAAAATACTAGTAAAGTACAAGTCAAGTGTTACCTTTGTAGAACCTTTTGGTTTTCCTCTTCTTCTACCTGTGTTTGGTGCTGTAGAAGAACCCATACTTGTTCTTGTTGATCTTGAAGTCAATGGACAACTCCTTTTATTATTACCCTTGTTATGACATGTGGTACAAGTCATCTTAACACCTCTCTCTGATAACTTTCTAGTCCTACTTTTATTCTACTTTTTTTTCTACATTTATTGGGTCTACCTAAAAACTTTCTTATTGTAGGTGGTATGACAAAAGAATTGGTTAACTCGGGCTACATTTTCATACCAATAACATGCAAAATGAAGTAACTATAGGTCTTGAGATAAGTCTCCTTAGTATACCAATATGCAACATAGTTAATAGGTTCTAGTCTTCTAAAGTGTAGTGCAACTATGGTATGACAACAAGGTATACCTTTTAACATTCAAGACCTACAAGTATAGGTATTATATCTCAAATTCACTATAAAAGTATTTCTCTATCTATCCTTATTCTCAAAATTAAATTCATCATTCCACTCAATATTATATTTAATTGATTTTGATATGTTACCTTGCTACACTTTTAGTATCATTGGGGAAATATCAGTTGTCCATGTATCAAAAACCTCTCTCAATTGTCTTATTCTTCTCATCATCTTGACCCTTATTTTCTCAAGCATTGTTATGATAGTCTTGTATCTTGCCTCCAATATCCATGAATTGAAGCTTTTAATCATGTTGTTGTCAACACCATCACTACAATTGTGATATTTAAAGTAAACCTTAAACCACCTTTCTATGTTGAAATATAGTAAGTCATCACATATCTTATTCCCTAATATTTCCATATGATCCATATTTCTTCTCAATTCTTGCTCATATGTAGACTTGACACACTTTCAAAAATAGTTTCTTCTTTCAATAACTCTTTAATCTTTGGATCAGTTGGCTTGAACATGTCTAGCACACATTCTTTATTTTGCATTTGACAATAACTCTGAAGTTGTATTGTCAAGACCCTTAAACAAAACAAAATATATTAGGTGGAATAAGTATAAAATAGTTAAAAAAAATAAAAAATATAGAAAATGAATAAGAAAAAAGATATGAGGTTACCTTCTGCATATCAGTAATAGTAGTCACTTTAGACCCATCTCCCAGCTCAAGATCATTCTTCACAAATCTAACAAACCATATCCAAGTCAATTTACTTTTGTAAGGCCCCAAGTCTACACCCCAGACATTACACGGTGCTTACAACCCCGAGGGACCACAAGCTAACCCATGACTGGTACCTGCTGAGAGCATTGAATAATAATACTGAAATAATACAGAAGTTAGGCTGAAATGCCATAAGGTTCACAAACTGAATACTGATAACTATAGCAACTGATCATAACATCTGAAAACTGAATACTTTCTAAACTAGTCTAGTATGAAAAGCCTCTAACTGAACTGTCTGGATGTGGAGTTGATGGGACAAGCCCCCAACTAACTCCAACTAATAAAATAATGAATCTACTATAATACTAAATAAAATAATATCCTTGATAAATGAGGACTCACTATTGAATTTACTGCTGTTGACTGAATCTATCTATGCGCGGTCAGAAACTTGAGCGTCCGAACCTATGATATGAGACATCATAGCACAGAAAAGAGTATGCGATCAGTACGTGGAATGTACTGGTATGCTAAATGAGGTAAGGATGAAATGCAAGGGTTCATATGCATGAACAGTAACTGACTGAGTGCTATGAATAAAATTGAATGAGAGTACATGGAAAACTGAACTACTATAAACACTGAGTATGCAATACTGTGCAAATCTATATATATACTCTATCTGAGATTTGTACTGAAATCGAGTACTGAGTTTTGATAACTAAGTAACTGATATATGAGATTACTGATAACTAAATTACTGATAACTGGGGACTGTTACTGACAATCCTGATTCTGTAGAACTGAACTGAGTTTTATACTAAAGACTGAAACTGAAAATATTGGAGGTAATCATCTAACCAACATACCCCTCTCTGAACTGATTAGGGTCTAACTTGTAACCCCAGTTGGAAGGGTGTCAGTACCATGCCACGGGTACAGACACTAGCTATGTGGATCTACTGAAATGTCATCCTAAAGGACTAAGGGTCACCCTCTACTGGCAGGTTCCCTAATGAGAATGGTATTACCCTCAACTGGCAGGTAAATTGTAATGCCCCGAAATCTGGTTCCCGGGATACCACATGATGCTTCGAACTACAAGTAGTCCTGAGCTAACCCTAGCAGCCTTTTCTAGATCTGAATCTCAAAATAGAGAAATATAGATGAAAAATCATAATATATACGGAAAACTGTCTGAATCTTCTGAGTATATCTGAATCATACTAAATCTCAAAAGTGTGATAAAACAAATGCTGAAAATCTAAATACTAACTCAAAGGTCTAAATTTAAATCTAATAGTCCGACAAACCTCTACCATGAGAATCTAGAGAGTCACTGGGACAGGCCCCAGCTGACTCAACTGTCTGAAATAGGTAAAGACATATCTACTAGTAACTTGGAAATCTAAATAACTAAGCCCTCAAACTATGAGGACTCACCAACTGCAGGGATCTAGATAAGATACTTGAAGATCAATCACGCTGCTGAGACTGAGCACCTGAAACTACATTATGAGATAATGTAGCACATAGACATATATGTGGGTTAGTACTTTGAGGATGTACTGAGTATATGAGGGTGTATGCAATAAGTAAACAATATCATCACAGTTTATAAAATCATGCATGCTAAATGTAAATGACTCACGTAAGCTTGAGTAATCTGAAATCTGAGAGTAAAATCATGAATAAAAAAACATTTAATCCAAGTCTTGTGAGTCATCACACTTAGTCTGAAATCTATATTTCTGTTCTATTTCTCAAATCACATAGGCTAAGTGAAATCTAAAAACTTATTCTGTATATCTTAAGGCTTCAAATCAATAAACTATTTAAGAGCTGGGGACATTTTTTGGGAGGTTCTTCTAAGCGAAAATACACCATGAGAGCATCTATGGAGTCCCACGACTAGCCCCTGTTCGGTAGGGCTGTTCTACCCTTGCCATCAAAATAGAACATTCTAATCTGAGTGATCACAATTTGAGTCATCCACATAGAAGTGGGAATAATCTGATAATCTGTACCTACAGTGGCATGTAGTTCTGGGGTATGAAACCGTAGTAAATTACCCATCTCGGTGCTAAATACTACTCCTAATCTCATGCTCAAAATCTTAAGAAATCCACTTTAGAATTTATACAAAGGTTTACAGAAAAACTAACTATGCTTTGCTTTTCTTTAAATCTCAAGTCTTCTGAAATAAAGTGAATTCTTTATCTAAAATTTGAAAATAATCTAGTCATGGGGTGCTTATAGCACAAACAATCTTGACACAACAATCTTTAAAAGGGGTCCATTTACCCAAGCATCAATCTCATGTTAAAACATCTACGAATTCATACTTGGTAATGTAAACATTCATAAATCATCTTAAAATCTGGAAATTTCAGCAATATGCTTGGAAACATAAGCATAATTATGTATTTCAACTTCTAAATCATGGAAAACCTCATAATCTTGCAAAGAATGATAATGGGTATAAACCCTAACTTGAATTTCATGGAAAATCATATAAATTGCAGTAAATTTGTAAATAAAAATAAAGTTTTGGGCACAAGGATGAAAGAATTATCCTTGTTCAAACCCCACATACCTTAATTGATGATCTTTGATGAAAGGCTCGAATCTTGGATTCCTATTGATGCTTTGGAGATGAATTCTTAGTGTTCTTGTATTGGGAATCCTTAAATTTAGACTATCTTGGAGAATTAATGGAGGAATTCTGAGTTTCTTGGAGAGGAAGTATGATGAACTAGGGTTTTTCTTTGAGGAGAATGATGAATAGGGCATAAAGTGATTTGTTATTTGATTAATATTATGTTTTTGGATGGATTGTGGGTTGGGGATTTATCAAAATACCCCCTTTAAATTCTTAAACGGAACTGGAAAATGTACTTTTTCTCGATCTGGGTGGCCACTACGATGCGCCACTATCGCGGTGGATCACTGGAAAATGACAACTGGAAACTGGGAAAACTCCGCGATGCGGAGTCATCACGGTGCCCATTTGGAATGCCATTTTGGCATATGACGTGACGCGCCATTATCGCGCTGGACCTCTGGAAATTGACAACTGGGAAATTGGCTCTCTCCGCGATGGCCAATTACATAGAGGTCCACTGGAAAATGACAATTGGGATTTGACACTGCTCCGCGGCGCGCTAATGTCTAAATGATGGTGCTTTGCGACTGGAACTTTAAATAGCCATAACTTCTTACTCGGTTATTGGATTTAGTCGAATCTTATATCGCTGGAAAGATAATTCAATTTGCTACACCATGGGAAGTCTAAATCTGAAGAATTCCATGCGAAATAAACATCACCCATTCTAGAAGCTACTCCTTGTCATTTTTGGGATGAGGTTAAGCTAGAAAAATTGCAGGGTATTACATAAACACCTTATCAACCCTCTACTGGCAGGTTGATAACTTAACCTACGCTAGCTACATAGTTCTGGAATACAAGGGCTGCTACTAAGGATCACATCCTCTACCGACAGGTGAGCCCCCATCCTTGGGTTCACTCGGTGC
This sequence comes from Capsicum annuum, assembly GCF_002878395.1. Taxonomy (NCBI): domain Eukaryota; kingdom Viridiplantae; phylum Streptophyta; class Magnoliopsida; order Solanales; family Solanaceae; genus Capsicum; species Capsicum annuum. Next base: position 122,616,572 of record NC_061113.1, read on the forward strand.
TGAATCTTACTCCTAACTGAATGATACTGATTATTAAACTGGACTTAGTTTCACTGAGTTCTGTAACTGAATAAGTACTACTGTTTGTGACATTATTGAGACTATTCTTTAGCTACTGTAATTCTCGGTAAACAACAAAATTTAAGGTATTAAATACCCCCAGGACTCGATAACATTAATAGTAGACATGACACAATCTTGAAAGCATACTAGCTAGTCACTTAGTCATGATTCATTCATTAAGACATTTTGTCAAACATTTATAAGGCATAAACTTGTACATGAATGGAAACTCACGCTAACATGTCAGGATTGCACTATTCAATTTACATAGGCATTTTAACAAACACTTGGGGAACATGATCATTTCATATTATAATAAACATATACATAAATATCATGGCTACAACATTCAACTTGTAAATTCAAGGATTAAATCACGAGAATCACATAATTCACCACATATGCTATCTTAATTTCATAAAACTTTTAATTAATCATGGATTGAAACCCAAACAAATATCATGAACATGATTACAATCAAATTCAAACATGTAAATCATGAAATCTCAATCTTGTATTTTTTAAAAAGGATTCTTGGGATCCATGGGTGGTAAGGACCCATGGATAAACACCTAACATACCTGGGAGGATGAGTTCTTGAAGTTTCTTGATGAAATTCTTGAGAATTGCTCTTGATTCTTGAAGGCTAGAGTTTTGCTATTTAAGAGAAAGCTCTTAATTTGTGGAAGAATGAGTGAATAATGACCTAATTAGCTTTTAAGGATTAATTAATCATGTTTAGACTGATTAGGGCCATAGATTAAGATCAAATTACCCCTGGGAAGATTTAAAAACACAAAACTGGAAACTGAAAATCCCGATTTTACCTGCCAGCGCGATGCGGTGTAATTACGTCAGGCCACTGAAAAGCTGACAACTGTGAACTGGGACTGTGGCACGACGCGGCATGATCGCGGTGCCTCACTTAATGCGATTTTGGCCCTTGGTACGACGCGGTGGTATCGCGCCAGGCTACTGGAAATTGACAATTCTGAAAATGACTATTAGCGCGATGCACCATTATCGCGTTGACACATTGAAAAATGATAATTGGGACCTGAAACTTCACCACGATGATCTGAAATTGCGGTGTCCTACTGGAAACGGACAATTGCCATTTGACTTGTCACCACAATGCGGTGCTATTGAGTTTGGTACACTATTTCACTAAATATGCCATAACTTCTCACCCGGATATCAGATTTGGACGAATTTTATATAATTGAAAAACTGGCTGAATTTCCTACAAGATAGTGGGTTTTAAACTGGAAAATTCCACCTAGATTGAAGGTTATATATAGGAATTCTTCTGTACTAAGAGCTAAATGTGCTAGAAAAATACGGGGTATTACAACTTTCAACTTCACTCACTGTCCAGACTTGTGATAACATCCAATTATTCCCATCTTTAGAAACAACCATGACACGACCCGAACTAAGGTCTAGTCATTTCGGGTGCCTCAAGTCCAACCTGGACTGGAGACCACCCTCAATACCTCACCATAACTGCCCTATATCCCCTATCAGATGAGTTCCAAATATGTATATATATATATATAATCCAAAACAAAATGGAACAATCATAAATCAAATACAGTCAACCGGTGTTATCCCCAATACCAATACCAATGCCAAGGCTGACATCAATACTGACACCACCCATACCAACCCATAGTAGTCCCACAAAGCCTCTATTCAAAAGTAAACCAATATTCGGTCAAAACGTGCCCCCGACCATTGCCAAAACCAAATTCTATGAAATGACCAAAGTATGTAAAGAAATCCATGACATGAAATGGAGCCTTCTGGAATATGGAAGCTCACCAATTCAATCTAACACAAGATGATCCCGAATCTGATCACTAAGCATGAGGAGTAGTATGGTCGGTTCCTACATTGCGTGGGGATACATCTGCCCAAAGATGGGTTAGCGGGTGAATGCTAGCAAGTACTCAGGAATAAGGATAAAATAATGCCAATCTTTAAAACCAGAAAAACAACCATATGCATTCACAACCATACACACACACACATACATATATATATATATATATATAAAATCTATGCCGGGAAAGGGAACTGGGTTTAGCACAGATCAAAGATACCATAGAAGTAGGGGATTCTCGTGTACCCTTTGCTCTCCATGATACATATATATAAATATAACTTAGGGGATTCCCGTGTACCCCCATAGTGTAGTATATGATCTCCATGACCAATCCTTATATCGGTAAACATGAGTTTCCTGTGTCCGTCTATTGGACTCACACCTTCATGGTTAGCTATCACACCTAGCCATTATTGCCCAATAAAATCATTAACACACAACCAAGATACCAATTCTATTTATTATGAACCAAGGCTATAAGAAGTGGTATCGTCATACTGACTATAGCTTACAAGAAATGTCCTTAGCCAACCTTTTAAAGGATTCCCATATACCCAAAGATTATATTGTCATTAAATTTACTTGGGGGATTCCCATGTACCCCATAAGTGTTTCATTATTAAGTTTGCTTGGGGGATTCCCTTAGCCAACCTTATAAAGGATTCCCACATACCCAAGGATTACATTATCATTAAGTTTACTTGGGGGATTTCCTTGTACCCCGTAAGGCTTTCAATAAAACCATAACCATGACCACCAAGACCTTACCCTTTAACTATTAAAATCATTTAAAATGATCCAAACCAATTTAGGGTTCCATTACCATGTTATACCTTGCTAAGTTTTCAATAAAAGTTCAATAATGTAACATAAGCATTCTCAGAGGCATTTTATCAAACATGTTGAGGGCATATAGTTTCCAAAATGAAAACCAAGTACTAATTAACCATTCCCATGCATCCACATATTCAAACCACCATTGAAACATTAAAAACATAATTAAAAATATGGGAAAACCATAACCAACCATTTATAACCCAAACCCCCAACATATAATTGAAACCTAAAACCATACCATAATTATGCCATGAAAACCATACATTAAATCATGCCTTTAGTTGAACTAACAATGATGGAGGAGTAACATGCCTTAGGTTACGAAGAAGATGGAGGAAAACCACCCTTGTAGGCCCCAAATTGACCACCTTGAAGGAAACTTCAGCTTTTGTTTAACCCAAGATCTCAAGAGAGGTTAGAGAGAGTTTATAGTATTTTTGGATTAGAATAATAGGGTAAATAATGCCATCAAATTTCTTTAAGTCATGGGGTCATTGGATGTTATAAGGGGAAGTTTCCAGAATACCCTCAACTTAAATTGTATAATTTTCCCGCAGGGGGTACTACTCAACCACCTAATTCGTACCCTATCATAGGAGTGGTACCTACCACTCGTACCCTAGGCATCCCTTAGACCCCCAATACTATCCAACATACGACCACCAAGGCTACTCATACTTAAGTATATGACCAGTACCCTTAACCCATACCCATAAAGAATCAAGAGGGGTTTGACACTGTCCAACATACGAGTTGGACTATACCACTCGTACCCTATCCTCACGACTCATGGTGAGCTACTAGTAATCAAATCCAAGTTAATTTAATAAGTTTTAGATTAAGTGAAGAAAAACCCAACTCAATAGCCCATCACCGACCATATAAATCGTACCCACCTAGTCGTACCCATACCAAAAATTCAACCACTCAACACCACCCAACACTGGACAATATACGAATGGGTTACCTGACCCGTACCCACACTATATGACTAGTATGGTGAGTCGTATGACGTCTAAGAAGTCAATAACCTATGAAATTTTTAAGGACAAGAACCTTGGGTGTTTCAATTCTCCCCCACTTGGATCATTTATCCCCAAATGATGGAACAAGGTAGTATAAGCATAATTTATACCCCCAAATGCCTCTATTCTTACCTTTTTGACAGAAAAAAATGATGCAAGGAAGTCAATCATTTCCTTAACTAAATTATAAGACAAGGATGTTACAAAAAACACATACCTTAAGCACGAATATCTAGAGCAGAAAAAAAATATGGATTCTTGGAATTCATGTCCTCTTCCACTTCTCATGTAACATCTTTCACCGTGTGGCTCCTCCATAGAACCTTTATCGAGGCCACATCCTTGGTCCGTAACTAATGAACTTGAAGATCCAAGATCTTAATGGAATTTCTTCATAAGATAGAGAATCATAAATACCAATATCCTTGAATGACACAATTTGAGAAGGATCACCAACACACTTCCTCAATATAGACACATGAAACATCGGATGGATGGAGCTCATACTAGAAGGCAACTCCAATTCGTATGCAACATTACCAACCCTTATCATAACCACATAAGGACCAACATATCGGGGACTAGGCTTCTCTTTCTTCCTAAACCGCATTACTTTCTTTATGGGAGACACCTTTAGGAGCACCCTATCCCCAACCTCAAACTACAAGTCCTTATGTCTTACATCTACATAGGACTTTAGGCAACTTTAGGCAACCTTAAGCCTATGGAAAATTACCTTTACCTTCTCTATTGCCTGATAAACCAAGTCCAAACCAAATGTATCCGCCTAACCAAGCTCGAACCATCCTATAGGAGATCTATACCTCATACCATACAATGCCTCATAAAGGGCCATCCCAATACTAGAATGGTAACTATTATTGTAAGCCAACTCTATAAAAGGTGAATGATCAACCCAACTACCACCATAGTCAATCACACACGCCTGAAGCTATCTTCCAGTGTCTGAATAGGCCTCTCTGCTTACCCATCCGTCTGCAGGTGAAAAGCAGTACTCAGACTAAGCTTAGTCCCCAACCCCTTCTAAAATGATTGCTAAAAATAAGATAAAAACTGCATACCACAATTAGAGATGCTAGAAATATGTACCCCATATAGCTTCACAATCTCTTAGAGGTACAACCTCACATAATCCTCAACCAAAAAGTTAGTCCTTACCGGTAAACTGTGAGCTAACTTTTTCATCCTATCTATGATGAACCAAACTGAATTGAATTGATTCCAAAACTGAAGAAGACAACTAATGAAATCTATGTTGATCACTTCCATTCAGGCAACTTAATTTCTTGATACAACCCTCCAAGCATCATGTGCTTAACTTTTACTTGTTGACACACCATACACTTGGCCACAAAATCAGCCACAACTCTCTTCGCACCATTCCACCAATACATCTACTTGAGGTCATTATATATTTTTGTTAAATTAGGAAGAACAACATAGCGCGAGTTATGCATCTTGGCCAAGATCTTTTCCCTTAAACCATCGATGTCGAGAATACATAACCTCCCTTGGTACTGTAAGGTATCATCACCACTAACCTCAAATACCATTACCTTTTCCCACCTACATCACCTTTGATCCTCATCAATACAGGATCTAACACTTGCTTTTTCTTGATCTCTGCACCCAGAGATGACCATACCACTTTCTGTATGAATATACCACCATTCTTGGAGTCTAATAGCTGGACTCCAAGGTTAGCCAAACAGTGAATATCCTTCACTAGCTTTCACTTCTCCTTTTCCACATGAGCTAAACTCCCCATGGACAACCTACTAAGAGTATCTATAACCACGTTATCTTTACCTAGGTGGTAGTGAAGACTCATATCATAGTCTTTGAAAAGCTCAAGCCATATCATCTGCCTAAGATTAAGCTCCTTCTGAGTGAACACATACTGTAGATTTATGATCTGACAAGATATCCACATGCACTCTATATAAATAGTGCCACTAAAGTTTCAATACAAATATCACAACTAACAATTTCAAATTAGGATTAGGATAGTTCTTCTCACGCACCTTTAACTACCTGGAAACATAGGCTATCACCTTACTATGCTGCATCAAGACATAACCAAGTCCCACCTAGGACGCATCACAGTAAACTACAAACCCTTCAGTACCTTTTGGCAAGTCAAACCCAGAGCCAAAGTTAGCTTATCCCTCAACTTCTCATAACTACCTTCACAAGCATCTGGCCAATAGAACTTTACCTTCTTCTTAGTCAACTTAGTCAACAAGGCAGCTATAGTCGAGAAACTCTCCACAAACCTCTTATTGTAACCAACCAAACTTAAGAAGCTCTGAATATCAATTGGAGCCGTGGGTCTAGGCCACTTCTTAACCACTATAACCTTTTGCAGATCTATCATAATACCCTCACTAGAGATAATATGACCCAAAAAAGTGACAGTGTTCACCTAAAATTCATATTTTTAAAATTTGGTATACAACACAGCTTTTTTAAGGTCTGCAACACAACACTGAGGTGATTGGCATAATCCACCTCACTCTTAGAATACAACAAAATGTCATCTATGAAAATAATAACAAATAGATCTAGAAACTGACGGAAGACCCTATTCATCAGATCCATTAATATCACTGAGGCATTGGTCAACTCGAAAGACATAACTAGGAATACAAACTGCCCATATCAAGTACAAAAGGTAGTCTATGGGATATCCACCTCCCTAATCTTAAGATGATGATACCCAGATTGGAGATCAATCTTGGAGAAAAACTTAGTACCCTACAACTGATTAAAAGAATCATCTATTCTTGGGAGAGGATACTTGTTCTTAACCATCACCTATCAACTATCGATATTCAATACACATCCGAAGGGAACCATCCTTCTTACACATAAATAACATCTATGCATCCCACAAGGACACACTAGGATGAATGAAACCCTTATCCAAAAGATTCTTAAGTTGCTCCTTAAGCTACTTCAACTCAGCCAAAGTAATTCTATATAGGTGAATAGAAATTGGACAAGTGTTTGGATCCAGATCAATCACAAACCCAATTTCCCTATCCGAAGAAACACCAGGAAGGTCATTGGAGAAGGCCTCAGGAATTCCTTTACTACTAAAATTGAATGCAAGGAAGGACCTTTTGAGTTAGAATCTTTAACCCAGACTAAATAGTAGAGACACCCTTTGGAGATTAACATTTGAGCTCTTAGATATGATATAAACTTCACCTTAGGAGTTAGGGAACCACCCTCTTATTCAATAACTGGCTCACCAGAGATCCTAAAGACAATCTTACAGGTCTGATTATCTAAGGACATATAACACGAATGATGTGTCATGGAAACACGACACTTTTGATGTTTAAAACAAGAAATTTATTCTTGGACTTAGGTTATTTTAGTGGATTTGATGTACTTTTGTGTTTATTACAGGTAAAATAGGTATACAATAGTGTTGGGATAAAAATGGAAGAAAAAGACCAGGAAATACAAAGTTTGATTAAGATATGAGTTACCTCATGAGTCGTCAACACATCATACAATGCTAAGTGTTAAGAATATATGACTGGAGCATCCGAGACATAAGCAAGGATATGAGCCATATCAAGGAGTCATAAATATAATAAGAGTCTAAAGCTACGATCCAAAAGTTTAAGTCTTAGAAGTATATGAGTCGGAAGTTTGAGTATGACTAGTATGGATGAATCATAAGCAGAACAGTGTTCAAAGATATAAAAGAAAAAGTCCCAGGTGGATATGAGTGAAGGCCATGAGTCATATGGTCTAGGTACGACTCATGTATAGAAGTCGTATGATGATAAAAAAGTTAAAGCCTTAGTAGATCAGACACTGGAATGGATACGAAAAGCATGGTACGACTCGTATGATGATCATATGAGTGGATGAACGAGCCGTACCATGTACCGAATTAACTTTACCTTTCATATTTTTGTTAGGATGTATTTTTGAGATACTATTAATACCTTGGGGTTTCTCCTTTATTTGGTTCTGCACTTTTACATACTTTAGCATACTTTTATATTATCGACACTTTGTTCTTGATATTTTGGGTTTTGATTCAATAGAAGACCTCAAATTTTATTTATCTCATTATTGTGCAATTAATTACATGCTTTCTTTGTTGATTATCATGTATTGTTGAATGAACATGAGCGGCTAATTTTCTTGACTAGGGTTGTGGGAACCTTGGTGGATTAACTACGTAAGGGAAGTGGGAGATTCATCTATTCTAAAGTAAACTACATGTATCTTGATCTTCTTCATATAAATTAACCTCAAAGCAACTCTAGAAGCTTGGGGATAGCCTATATTCATAATCATACTCACAAGGGAGTTTATGATTGGGAAAAGAGGATTACGATAGTAATTTAAGATTCACTTTCATCATTATTATTTTTCCATCTTATATAATTAACTTGAGACTCAAAAGGTAAGAGTTAAACTAAAGTCATAGGCAAGGAGCAATAAGGAGACGCCTTGAGACTCACAAAGTAAAGGGTGAGATTTACTAATACGTTCACAAGACTTTTAGCGATACATAACTTGTTGACTTTACATGCAGAGCAACAGAATATGTGTGTTGCACATGAGAAACTTACGGAGTTAATAAGCTAGGGGAACACAGTCTCAATGTTCATCTTTTATTGTTTACAACTCAAAGCACTCAAGTTTGGTTACTACTTACTGATTATTTCCAAAATACCCTATTTACTTTTCCACGCTGCTCGTGAATTACATTATGTTAAGAAATTATTCAGCATCTTTCCTGTGGGTTTGACCCCAACTGAGATGGGTTTTATATTTATTTGATGATCACTTTATACTTCATTCGGAGGTGTAATTTGGGCGACAACAAATTTTGGCACCATTATCGGGGAGAAGATATAATTATTGATTGAATTTGGTGAAGTTTTTGAGTTTTATTTTCTATGTTTGAGTTGGCATACACCGATGTATGTCCAACACTAGGTGTTGAGGTAATCTCTTACTCTCTTTTGGTCCATAGCTAGAAAGAATTCTTTAAACACCATAAAGAATGGAAAGTTCTTAATGGTGTTCCGGCTGGGGTTCAAGACCCTCACAATATGCCTCCTCTACCACTTAATGATCTACAAAATTTTACTGCAATAGTAACCGAGGAAGCTAGACTAGCAGAAGAGCAAGCTCGAGGTAAACAGGCTAGACTAGCTCAGAATACAGTGCTACCCAGGCCAAGACAAGTGCCTGCATAGCAAGGCAGAGTTTAAGTGATCCCTGCATATTAGAATTTACAGCCATATGAGAAGGACGATAAAGATATGGGATATGTTGAACCTGCAGAGATCGGAGCTATCATTCCTCCAGCTCCACCCCCAAATATAAAGTTTGACATTACCAGTGTTGTAATCCATCTGTTGAACTTAAAGGGTGTATTTTTAGAAGCAGTAACTGATAGTGCAAATCTGCATCTTGCTAACTTTACTGGATCTGCGTATTATATACTATTCCAGAGATGGATCAGGAAGCTTTGAGACTGAGGTTATTCCCATTTTTGCTGACTGGAGAAGTATCACTATGGTTAGGGGAACTTCCTAAAGGTTTAATCACTACTTGACATGAGTTGTGGAAATAGTTTCTGAATAGATTTTTCCCTCCTATAAGAATGCTACCTTTGAAAGATGAGATTTATAACTTCAGACAGTTACCAATAGAATCTTTGTATAAAACTTTATTTTGATTTAAGAAGAAGATGAGTATGGTACCTAATCATAGAATTAGAGGATCAAATTTGTTGGAAATCTTCTACAGATCACTGAATGTCAGTTTAAGAGCAATGGTAGATACTATTTCAGGAAATGCATTTATATGAATTTGTAGGGACTATGAACAAGAAATATTAGATGATATTTTGGTGACCAATAAAGGGTGGCACACTTGAGACGCTGAGCGTGGTACAAATGCTTATGTTATTGGAGAAGTTGGTGATTACGGAGCTAGCCATGATTCGGTAGCAGAAAAGGTTGCTCAAATTTTGATAGATATTAGGATTCTTAAAAATTAATTCATAATATTGGATTTTAAGAAAGTAAATACAGTTGGGGAACATGGTTCTGAAGTGCATTTTGAGACCTCACCCTTCTTTTACTCAAAGGCTAATAAAAAACAAGAAAAGGGGAAGTATCAGAAATTTTTGTCTATATTAAAGAAACTTTCAATCAGTATTCAACTTGCAGAGGCATTAGAACAAATGCCAGGGTTTGCAAAATTCATGAAGATTCACCAAGAAGAGGTTCATAAGTTATGAGTCAGGTGACAATATCCATCATTGCAGTACTGTAGCAACTAGATTTTTGGTAGAGAAAAAGGAGACACCTGGTGCTTTCACTATACCTTGCACCATTAGATCTTTCAATTTCACTCGGGCATTATGCAATTTTGATGCTAGTATCAACCTCATGCCATTAGCAGTGTTTAAATAATTGGGGTTGGGAGCTCCCAAACCAACTACTATTAGGCTAACGGTGAAGAAGAAATTCGTATATTATATGATGTATTGGTAAAGGTGTCTACTTTCGTATTTCCTGTTGCTTTTGTGATATTGCACTGTGAAGTAGATTTACAAGTACTAATTATTTTAGGAAGACCTTTCCTGGATACAGGAAGGACGTTGATTTATTTGGAACTAGGATATTTGATGCTAAGACTCAATAATGAACAAGTGATATTCAACGTGTGCAAATCTATGAAGAAACCTAATGAATTTAGAGTGATATTTGTGATTGATGTGTTTGATAAAGAAATAGACTGATTCCTTGATATTGATGTAGTAGCTACTTGGGAAGATACTTCTGATATTGATCTTTTAAAAGAGAGATTGGGCATGGAAGATCTAGTAGCCATGATCATGAACTTTGATAGTGATGGTATTGAGGAGAATGATGAAATAGTTTGTGCTCTCTATGGTAGTGAAAAAAGGGCCATTGGTTGGTCCATTATAGATATTATGGGTATCCTGCCTAGAATTTGTACTCATAAAATTTAACTTAAGCCGGTATTCCAAGTATAGAGCATTAGCGCCGACTAAATCCTTCTATCCAAGAGGTAGTGAAAAAAAGGGATAATCAAGTGGCTAGATGCTGGCGTAGTGTATCCTATTGTTGATAGTATGTGGGTCATTCGGGTACAATATGTTCCAAAGAAGGGCAAAATTATTATTGTACCTAATGAGAAGAATGATCTAGTGCCAGTAAGGCCAGTCATAGGATAGAGGGTATGTATGGACTATAGGAAATTGAATGCATGGACTTAAAAGAACCATTTTCCTATGCCTTTTATGGTCCAGAAGTTAGACAGATTAACGGATAAAGAATGGTACTTTTTTCTAAATGGCTACTAAGTCTATAACCAAATAACTGTTATGCCTAAAGACCAAGAGAAAAATACCTTAACTTGTCCTTATGGGACCTTTGAATTCATACGTATACCATTTAGGTTATGTAACGCTCCAGCCATATTTCAGAGATGTATGATGTCAATCTTCTCTGACATGGTAAAAGATACCATCGAAGTGTTTATGGATGATTTTTCAGTCATTGGTGATTCTTTTAATGACTGTCTGGTTCACTTGGTAGACACTCCTAGAAGATATGAGGAATGCAACTTGGTACTCAATTGGGAAAAGTGTCATTTTATGGTCAAAAAAGTTAAAGTGCTTGGACATAAAATTTTAAGAAAAGGTATTGAGGTAGATAGAGTAAAGACTGAAGTGATTAAGAAATTACCTCCTTCTTGTAGCTTTTTGGGTCATGCTAGATTTTATAGGCAATTCATCCAGGATTTCTACAAGATTGCTAACCTTTTTTGTAGGTTTGTTGAGAAAGAGGTAAAATATCAGTTTACTAAAGCATGCTTGAATGCTTTTGAATGTTTGAAAGAGCAGTTGATGACTGCTCCTATCATAGTATCTCCAGATTAGTCCTTTCCTTTTGAGATTAAATATGACATGATTGGATTGGACTTAGGGGATGTACTAGGTCAAAAAAAAGAAAAGTTCCTTCATCCTATATACTATACTATTAAGGCATTAAATCCTGCTCAAAAGAACTACACCAAGATGGAACAAGAGTTGTTGGAAGTTTTTTTGGCCTTTGAGAAATTTTGGTCTTATTTGATTAAGACTAAGGTGATTGTGCACACTGATCATACAACATTGGGGAACTTAAAGGTTAAAAGGATGCATAACCTAGACAGATTAGGTAGGTGCTATTGCTACAATAATTTGATTTAAAGGTCAAGGACAAAAAAGGCACAGAGAATTAAGTTGTGGATCACTTATCTAGAATTGAGGATGGAGCTATGCAGAATGTTGAAAACAGGCTAGAGATTGATAACAGTTTTCCAGATGAGTAGATATTGGCATGTTCTTAAGATCTAATTCCATGGTTTGTAGACTATGCAAATTACCTAGCAAGTGATCTAATTCCATAAGATCTTTCCTTTCAGCAGAGAAATTGTAGATGAACCTTATTTATTCAGAATTTGAGTGGATGGGATTATTTGTAGATGCATTCCTAATATGGACATGATGATTATACTTGAGGCTCGTCATTATTCGCCAGTAGGGAATCATCACGGAGGAACCCATACATCCCATAAAATCTTGCAATGTGGGTATTATTTCCCAATAATTTATAAAGACGTACATGATTTTACTTTTGCTAGTGATCAATGTGAACAAAAGGTAATATCTCTCGACACCATAAACATCCAATGACTCCTGTTTTGGAAATGGAATTGTTTGATGTATGGGGTATAGACTTAATTAGTCTTTTTGTGAGTTTGTTTGGCATGAAGTATATACTTGTGGTTGTGGATTATGTTTCTAAATGGGTTGAAACAGTTGCACTTTCCAACAACGAAGAACGCAGTGTCACCATATTCTTGAAAAAGCATATTTTTTCTCGATTTGGCATGCCACGTGCTATCATTAGTGACGGAGGGTCATATTTTTGTAATTGTCTGTACAAAGGTCTGCTTGAGAAGTATGGAGTAAAACACAAGATGGCAACACCTTATCATCCGCAGACTAGTGGACAAGTTGAGGTGATCAACAGAAAAATTAAGTCTATTTTGGCGAAGAAAATGCCAATAGTACTGACTGGTCATATAAGTTAGATAATGTATTATGGGCTTACTGAACAACATTCAAGATCCTAATTGGTGCTTCCCCATATCAGTTGGTGTATGGCAAGGTTTGTCACTTGCCTGTTGAACTTGAACATAAAGAATTATGGGCTTTAAAAAAGCTGAATTTTTAGTGGTAAGATGCAGCCAAGTCAAGGTTAAATGGTATGAATGAGTTGGATGAATTCTAAATTTGGGCGTATGAAAGTTTTGCACTTTACAAGGAAAAGATTAAGCTGCATCATGATCGCAAAATTGAGAAAAAATCTTCAAAAAAGTGACCAGGTATTGCTCTACAACTCAAGGCTTCACTTGTTTCTAGGTAAGTAAAAGTTTAGATGGTATGGCCCCTTTACTGTGTTAAGAGTATATCCATATAGTGCTTTGGAATTGAAGAGGAATGGTGTATCCCCATTCAAGGTGAATGGGAAAAGAGTGACATTTATGTGGGTAACACTAAGGAAATTAACGTGATTTTTGAAATGGACCTTGGTGAAGGCAAAGTAACCAAGGTAATCACGTCGTGTCATGACTTTAAATCAAGCGCTGCATGAGAGGCAACCCATGATGCTAGTTGGTTAAATCTGAGTACCTAACTTAGCCACATCGTGCCGTAACTTTAAATCAAGCACTGTGTGGGAGACAACTTATATTTTTGTACTTATTTTGTTATAGGGTAATATGTTTGTTCAGTGTGTAGGACTAAAGATTGCAGAAAATATCCAAAAAATTTCAAGAAGGTTGGTCATACAGACTCTTTACTAGTTGGATCTTGATGGTATGACTCATGAGTAGGAAGCATAAGGACCTAGAAGAAAGTTCAGAATCAGGTAAAAGTTTCTGGAATGGATACAATTCTTAGAATGAGTCGTATCCTCAAGGTACGACTCGTCACATTAAGTCGTATCCACTCCAGAACCCAGGTAAGGTTCCAGGCCTATACGAGTGAAAAAAATAACCCATAAGCCTTGGTATGAGTTATACACACAACTCGTACCCAATCTTACCAGGTCGGGGTAACTGGTCAACCCAGCCTAGCTCGTCAGTTAAAAAAGGGAAAAAGGGCATCCATCGGGTACCCGATATTTAAAACACACCCACCACTATTGTTGCCTAATTTGCAAGCTTCCAACATGTAAAACCATTCAAAAACACTTATATTTAGCTGCCAACATGCTCGGATTGATTACTTTGGATGAGTTCAGCACAAATTTTGGGAAAATAGTTAAAATCAGAAAACCTAAACTTGCACTCATTCAAGTAAGTTTTTGAACTCAATCCTGTTACATTTCAAGTTGGAATTATCAATGTGAGGTATCTTGAACTTAGTTTAAGTTGAATTTACTTCGTTGTTTCATTTTGGAACTCTCATTTTTAGGTTTATGTTGAAAAGGATAATAGGGGTGAAATTTGATTTTGAGTGTTTAAATTGGGTGGTGTTTTGACTAAATTTGTGTAATATTGCTGCATAACGTCGAGATTAGATTAGGAAATTTGATTTGGAGTAAACTCTAAGGTTGAACCTCTATGTTGCAGTGGATACAAAACATCTTATGACACGTACCCATAAGTAACGGTTATAATATAACTCGTTCCCACTGACAACATAGAAGTTTAAACAGGTTTAAGTTCATGTATTGGTACGACTGGCTTACACAAGTTATACCTAGCCTACACGACTCATACATTATACTCATACTGACCTGAGTAAATGCCATATCTTAGACTTTTGTTTTTGACTTGCTTACGGATGTTGGTAATGATTCATACCATAGCTTACAAAAAATATAGTGATGTTCTAGTAAGAGAGTTATATGCGGTGTATAAAGGCGAACTTAAGATACAGAATCCACAGGGTCAATTGTTGAAAGTTGGTGACCCGATCCCTTAACTGACTATTTGGGGAGTGTGGGTAGACATTCCCCCCCGCATTATCGATAGATTTTTGTACGAACTAGAGTATCAGCCTTTGGTCAATACTAGGGAGTTAGACTATCATATGGAGAAGTTGAGAAAAATTACATGAAAATAGTTGGATTCAGAGAAAATAGTTGAGAATGTCAAAAATTGAGAAGAATACACTGACATTTGAGGCCAAGGAGTGATGGACATTAGACCAACATAGGCTTTGTCCCACCATAAGAGATAATGTGTTGAGCCCGATTTGGGATGCTTTGATAGTCAACCTCATAGCCGGATATAAGTTAGATATCGATGAGTTTCTAGCTCGAGAGATGAGGGATCGAGTAGTAGGAGGTGAGAAGTCATTGATGGTTTACCCTTGTATGATTATACAGATTTACTTGACTGCGGGGGTACAGGAGATCCTAGGGTTGGATAAGATAATCGAGGCTATAAACTTTACCGACCTTTGGCTGATTTGAGATGCAGGAAAATCAATGGCTAGACAGGCTAGGAGAGTAGCAGATATATTATCGTATATGTTCCGGCATAGTGGTCAGGATGAGACTACAGAGACTAATGTGGTGTGGCTTCAAAGGTGGATAGACAGATAGAGACTACATAGACTGATGCAGTGGGAATTCTAGTACTCCTTCTCTAATATAGTTGCACTACCACACTTGTGAGGTATGCCTTCTAGATTGATTATGATTTCTCATGCTAGAGGCCAAGGTACACAATATAGAAAGAGGTATAAAGCCCTGTGCTGATACACGATTGGCAGACCAAGGTAGATGGGTCCAAAGTAGACTTGATGTATTTGAGTCAAGGATTACTCGACAATTGGGTAGCGGGCAGACTCCATATATTGCTGAGATCAAGTCTGAGGTTGCTGAGATTAAAAAGATGGTGGCGGAGCTGTTCAATAGACCAGTGATCTCAGAGCCCATGATTGAGACAGTTGTGCCCATGTTACCTGTAGATAATATTTGGGATATTCCAAACCTAGCATAGGAGACTCAAGATGAGACCCAAGAGGAGAGAAAAAGAAATAGAAAATGAGTGAGGAGAAAGATGCAGAGAGGAAGGCTCGGATAACAAGCATATAGGATGAGCAGGACCGAGCAACATGGGTCCGTAGATGGCTTCTGGAGCTGGTGGTTCTAGGCCACCAGTTATTGACTTAGGTCATTTTAGTGGATATGATGCACTTTTGTGTTTATTACAGGTAAAATAGGTATACAATTGTAGTTGGATAAAAATGGAAGAAAAAGATCTGGAACGATAAATTCTGATTAAGATACGAGTTACCTCATGAGTCATCAACACATCATATGATGCTAAGTGTTTTAAAGATACGACTGGAGCATACGAGTTGTAAGCAAGGATACGAGTTGTAAGCAAGGATACGAGTTGTATCAAAGAGTCATAAACATAACAAAATCTAAAGCTACAATCCAAAAGTGTAAGTCTTAGAAGTATATGAGTCGAAAGTCTGAGTAAGACTAGTATGGATAAATCATAAGCAGAACATTATTAAAAGCTAAAAAAGAAGAAGTCCTAGGTGGATACGAGTGAAGGCCACGAGTCATATGGTTTAGGTATGACTCGTGTGTAGAAGTCGTATGATGATAAAAAAGATAATGCCTTGGTAGATCAGACATTGGAATAGATATGAGAAACATAGTACGAATCATATGATGAGCATATGAGTGGATGAGCGAGTCGTAGCATGTGCCAAATTAAATTAACCTTTCCTATTTTTATTAGGATTTTCTGAGTATATTTGAGATACTATTAATACCTTAGGGTTTCTCTTTTATTTGGTTCTGCACTTTTACATACTTTAGTATTACATTTACATTATTTTTGGGGTTTGATTCAATAGAAAACTTTGGATTTTATTCATCTCATTATTGTACAATTAATTACATGATTTCTTTGTTGATTATCATGGATTGTTGTATGAACATGAGCGGATAATTTCTTTGACTAGGGTTGCGGGAACACTGGTGGATTAACTACGTAAGGAAAGTGGGAGATTCATCTATTCTAAAGTAAACTGCATGTATCTTGATCTTCTTTATATAAATTGGCCTCAAAGCTACTCCAGAAGCTTGGGGATAGCCTATATTAATAATCATACTCACAAGGGAGTTTGTGATTAGGAAAAGAAGATTACGATAGTAATTTAAGATTCACTTTCATCATTATTATTTTGCCATCTCATATAATCAATCGAGACTCAAAAGGTAAGAGCTGAACTAAAGTCATAGGCAAGGAGCAATAAGGCAACGCCCCTGAGACTCACAAGGTAAATGGTGAGATTTACCAATACGTTCACAAGACTATTGGTGATACATAACTTGTTGACTTTACATGCAGAGCAGCAGAATAAGCATGTTGAACATGAGAAAATTATGGAGTTAATAAGCCAGGGGGAACACAGTCCTAGTGTTCATCTCTTATTATTTACAACCCAAAGTACTCAAGTTCGGTTACTAGTTACAGATTATTTCCAAAATCCCCTATTAAATTTTCCACGCTGCTCATGAATTACACCAAGTTAAGCAACTATTCAGCATCTTCCCCGTGGGTTTGACCCCAACCTAGATGGGTTTTATATTTGTTCGATGACTACTTTATACTTCATTAGAAGGTGTAATTTGGGCAATAACAAATTTTGGCGCCATTGTCGGGGAGGAGGTGTAATTATTGATTGAATTTGGTGAAGTTTGCGAGTTTTAATTTTTATTTTTGAGTCGGCATATACCGGTGTATGTCCAACACTAGGTCTTGAGGAAATCTCTTACTCCCTTTTGGTCTATAGCTAGAAAAAATTCTTCAAACCCCACAAAGAATGGCAACTTCTTGATAGTGTTCCGGCTGGGGTTCAAGACCCTCACAATATGCCTCCTCCACCACTTAATCATCTATAAAATATTGCTGACAAACAGAGTGAACAACTCTTAGCAGCAGCAGCCGAGGAAGCTAGACTGGCAGAAGAGCAAGCCCAAGGTGAAGAGGCTAGACTAGCTCAGAATGCAGTGCTAGCCAGGCCAGGACAAGTTCCTGCACTATGTGGCAAAGTTCAAGTGATCCCTACATATTAGCATTTACAACCATATGAGGAAGACAATAAAGATATGGGATATGTTGAACCTGCGGAGATCGGAGCTATCATTTCTCCAGCTCTACCCCCAAATGTGAAGTTTTAAATTTCTAGTGCTTAAATCCAACCATTGAACTTAAAGGGTGTATTTTAATGAGCAACAACTGATGATGCAAATATGTATCTTGCTAACTTTACTGGGATCTATGCTTCATATACTATTCCAGAGGTGGATCAGAAAGCTTTGAGACTGAGGTTGTTCCTATTTTTGCTGAATGGAGAAACATCACTATGGTTAGGGGAACTCCCTAGAGGTTCAATCACTACTTGACATGAGTTGCAGAAATAGTTTCTGAATTGATTTTTGCCTTCTATAAGAATACTACCTTTGAAAGATGAGATTTATAACTTCAGACAGTTACCAACAAAATCTTTGTATGAAATGTTATTTAGATTTAAGAAGAAGCTAAGTATGGTACCTAATCACAGAATGAGAGGATTAAATTTGTTGGAAATCTTCTACAGATCACTGAATGTCAGTTCAAGAGCAATGGCAGATACTATTTTAGGAGGTTTATTTATACAACTTTGCTGGGACTATGCACAAGAAATGTTAGATAATATTTTGGTGACCAATAAGGGATGGCACACTCAAGATGCTGAGCAAGGTACAGGTGCTTATGCTATTAGAGCAGCTGGTGATTACGGAGCTAGCCATGATTTAGTAGCACAAGAGGTTGCTCAACTTTTGATAGATATTAGGCTTCTTACACATCAATTCACAATATCAAATACTGAGAAAGTAATGCAGTGGGGGCATATGGTTTTACTTCTAAAACTTTTGAGATTGAATCTGAAGTGGAAGTAAAGTATCTTAATTGTAGGTTTGTAGATTTCTGAGCCCAAGGGTAAGGGAATGAAGGTCGAAACTATTATAATGATGGATATAGAGACAAGAGTAGAGAGATATGGTGATTGCAGGTGGAAAAATGACTACAAAGAGAAGAGTGACAAATATGTTCCACTAGGAAGTCGTGATTAAAATCTTGTATTGAGCTAATGTTTTCAAAATAGGTTAAAGGGAAAGAAAGTAAAGAAAGATGTCTTAAGGAGATTAAGGCAGACCTGTTAGGGATAAATCAGAAAGTCGAGTTACATGCTACTGCAATGAAGTAATTGGAGAAGCAGTATGACCAGATGTCTGCTATATTAAATCAAAGACAACTTGGCACTCTTCCTAGTAATATAGTGGCAAATCCAAAGAATAATGGTCACTACCATTCCATTACTACTTGAAGTGGTATAACCACTATAGATCCACCTGTACCCACTAAAGATAAGCAAAATAATGATGCTGATGATTTTGTTGATGAGGAAAATATTAGTTCTAAAGCCCATTTCGAGACCTCGGCCTTTTTTTACTCAAAGGCTGAAAAAAAACAAGAAAAGGGGAAGTATCAAAATTTTTTGTCTATATTAAAAGAGCTTTCAATCTTTATTCCACTTTTAGAGGCATTAGAACAAATGCTAGGGTATGCAAAATTCATGAAGAATCACTAAGAAGAGGTTAGTAAGTTATGAGCCAGTTGCCAATATCCATCATTGTAGTGCTGTAGCTACTAGATCTTTGGTAGAGAAGAAGGAGGATCCTGGTGCTTTCACTATACCTTGCACCATTAGATCTTTTAACTTCACTCAAGAATTATGCGATTTGGGTACTAGTATCAACCTCATGCCATTAGCAGTGTTTAAATAGTTGGGGTTGGAAGCTCCCTCACCAACTACCATGAGGCTAGTTATAATAGACAGAACGGTGAAGAAGCAATTGGTATATTATATGATGTATTAGTGAAGGTGGCTACTTTAGTCTTTCCTGCTACTTTTGTGATATTAGACTGTGAAGTAGATTTTCAAGTACTAATTATTTTGGGAAGACCTTTCCTGGCTATAAGAAGGACATTGATTGATTTGGAACTGGGACATCTGATGCTGAGACTCAATGATGAACATGTGATATTCAACGTGTGTAAATCTATAAAGCAACCTGATGAGTTTAGAGTGATATTTGTGATTGATGTGTTTGATAAAGAAATAGCCTTATTCTATCATATTGATGCAGTAACTAATTAGGAAAATACTTCTGATGTTATTCCTATTAAAGAGAGATTGGGTATGGAAGATCTAGTAGCCATGATCATGAACTTTGAAAGTGATGATATTGAGGACAATAATGAGATGGTTTGTGCACTCTATGTTAGTGAATGTTACATTTATGCACCAAAGAAGCTTGATTTGGATCTGAAGAATAGAATCACTCCTCCTTCTCCTCTATCTATTGAGGAGCCACCTATTTTAGAGTTAAATACCCTTCTTTCTCATCTGCGCTATGCATTTTTAGGGGGCAACAACACCTTGCCGATTATTATTGCAACAGACTTGGGTGATACAAAAGTGGAAGCTTTTTTATCAGTGTTACGGAGATTCAATAGGTCTATTGGTTAGTCTTTTGCAGATATTGTGGGTATCCTGCCTTGAATTTGTACTCAAAAAATTCAACTTGAGTCGATATTCCAAGTATAGAGCATAGCGTCGACTAAATCCTCCTATGCATTGGTGGTGAAAAAAGGAATAGTTAGTGGCTAGACACTGGTGTAGTGTACACTAATGCTGATAGTATGTGGGTTAGTCCAGTATAATATGTTCCAAAAAAGGGCGAAATTACTGTTGTTCCTAATGAGAAGAATAAGCTAGTGCTAATAAGGCCAGTCACAAGATGGAGGCCATGCATGAACTATACGAAATTGAATGCATAGACTCAAAAGGACCATTTTCCCATGCCTTTTATGGACCAGATATTATACAGGTTAGCAGGCAGAGGATGGTACTATTTTCTAGATGGGTACTATGGCTACAGCCAAATCACTATTATGCCAGAAGACCAAGAGAAAAATACCTTCACTTGTCCTTATGGGACCTTCGCATTCAGACATATGCCATTTGGATTATGTAACACTCCAGCTATATTTTAGAGATGTATAATGTCAATCTTCTCTAATATGGTAAAAGATATCATCGAAGTATTTATGGATGCTTTTTCAGTCGTTGGTGATTCTTTTAATGACTGTCTGGTTCACTTGGCAAACACTCTTAGAAAATATGAGGAATGGAACTTGGTACTTAATTGGGAAAAGTGCCATTTTATAGTCAAAAAAGTTATAGTGCTTAGACATAAAATTTTTAAAAAAGGGTATTGAGGTAGATAGAGTTAAGACTAAAGTGATTGAGAAATTACCTCCACCTATTTCTATGAAGGGTGTTTGTAGATTTTTGGGTCATGCTAGATTTTATAGGCGATTCATCAAGGATTTCTACAAGATTGCCAACCCTCTTTGTAGTCTTCTTGAGAAAGAGGTAAAATTTGAGTTTACTGAAGCATGCTTGAAGGCTTTTGAATGTTTGAAATAGAATTTGATGACTGCTCCTATCATAGTATCTTCAGATTGGTCTTTTACTTTTGAGATTATATGTGACCTGAGTGGATTGGACTTAGGGGCTGTACTAGGTCAACAAAAAAAAAGTTCCTTCATCCCATCTACTACGGAACAAGAGTTGTTGGCAGTGGTTTTGGCCCTTGAGAAATTTAGGTCTTATTTGATATGGACTAAGGTTATTGTGCATACTAATCATATAACATTGGGGTATTTAATGGTGAAAAGGATGCAAAACCTAGTCTGATTAGGTGGGTGCTATTGCTGCAATAATTTGATTTTAAGGTCAAGGATTAAAAAGGCACGGAGAATCAAGTTGAGGATCACTTATCTAGACTTGAGGATGAAGCTATGCAAAATATTGAAAACGGGATAGAGATTGATGACAGTTTTCTAGATGAGAAGATATTGGCATCTTCTTAAGATTTAATTCCATGGTTTACAGACTATGCAAATTACCTAGTAAGTGATCTAATTCCAGAAGATCTTTTCTTTCAGTAGAGAAAGAAGTATATGCATGAGGTAAGAAAATTATTTTGGAATGAACCTTATTTATTCAGAATTTGTATGGATGGGATTATTCATAGATGCATACCTAAGGTGGAGATGATGATTATACTTGAGGCTTGTCATTATTCGCCAGTAGGGGGTCATCATGGAGGAACCCGCACAACCCACAAAATCTTGCAATGTGGGTATTATTGCCCAATAATTTATAAAGACACACATGATTTTGCTTCTGTTTGTTCTCAATGTCAACGAAAATGTAACATCTCCAGACACCATGGACATCCTATAAATCCTATTTTAGAATTGGAATTGTTAGATGTATGGGGTATAAACTTAATGGATCCTTTTGTGAGTTTGTTTGGCATGAAGTATATACTTGTGTCTGTGGATTATGTTTCTAAATGGGTGAAAGAAGTTGCGCTTTCCAACAACGAAGCATGTAGTGTAACCATATTCTTGAAAAAGCATATTTTTTCTTGATTTAGCATGCCACGTGCTATCATTAGTTATGGAGGGTCACATTTTTGTAATCGTCTATTCAAAGGTTTTCTTGAGAAGTATGGAGTGAAACACAAGGTGGCAACACCATATCAACCGCAGACTAGTGGACAAGTTGAGGTGTCCAATAGAGAAATTAAGTCTATTTTAGCGAAGAAAATGCTAATAGTACTGACTGGTCACATAAGTTATATGATGCATTATGGGCTTACCGAATAATATTCAAGACCCCAATTAGTTCTTCCCCATATTAGTTGGTGTATGGTAAGGCTTGTCACTTGCTTGTTGAACTTGAACATAAAGCATTGTTGGCTTTGAAGAAGCTGAATTTTGAGTGGCAAGATACAACCAAGTCAAGGTTGAATGGTATACATGAGTTGGATGAATTCTGACTCTGGGCGTATGAAAGTTCTGCACTTTACAAGGAAATAATTAAGCTGTATCATGATTGTAAAATTGAGAAAAAAATCTTCAAAAAAGATGACCAGGTATTTCTCTACAACTCAAGGTTTTGCTTGTTTATAGGTTAGTAGAAGTCTAGATGGTATGGCCCCTTTACTATGTTAAGAGTGTTCCCATATAGTGCTTTGGAATTGAAGATGAATGTTGAACCCCATTCATGGTGAATGGGCAAAGAGTGAAAATTATATGGGTAACACTAAGGAAATTAATGTGATTTTTGAAACGGACCTTGGTGAAGGCTAAGTAACCAAGGTAATCACGTCGTGCTGCGACTTTAAACCAAACGCTGCATGAGAGGCAACCCATGGTGCTAGTTGGTGAAATATGAGTACCCAACTTAGCCACATCATGTTGCGACTTTAAATCAAGTGCTGTGTAGGAGACAACTCATGTTTTTGTACTTATTTTGTTATAGGGTAATATGTTTGTTCAGTGTGCAGGACTAAAGATTGTAGAAAATATCTAGAAAATTTCAAGAAGGTTGGTCATACAGACTTTTTATGAGTCGGATATTGATGGTACGACTCATAATTATGAGGCATAAAGACCTAGAAGATAGTTCAGAATCAGGTAAAAGTTTCTGGAATGGATACGATTCTCAAAACGAGTTGTGCCCTTAAGGTACGACTCATCACATTGAGTCGTACCCACTCCAGAACGCAGGTAAGGTTCCAGGATTATACGAGTTAAATAAATGACCCGTAAGCCTTGGTATGAGTTGTACACACAACTCTTACCCAAGCTTACCAGGTCGAGGTGATGGGTTAACCCGACCCAGCTCTTAAGTTAAAAAGGGAAAAAAGGGCACCCATCGGGTGCCCAGCTTGATTTTGTAGCTTCCAACATACAAAATCATTCAAAAACACTTAGATTTAGCTACCAACATGCTCGGATTCATCACTTTGGATGAGTTCAGCACAAATTTGGGGAAAATATTTGAAATCCAAAAATCTACACTCGCATTCATTCAAGTAAGTTTTCGAACTTAATCCTATTACATTTCAAGTTGGAATTATCAATGCGAGATATCTTGAACTTGGTTTACATTGAATTTACTTCGTTGGTGCATTTTGGAGCCCTCATTTTTAGGTTTATATTGAAAATGATAATAGGGGTGAAATTGGATTTTGGGTGTTGAAATTTGATGGTGTTTTGACTAAATTTGTGTAATATTACTGCATAACGTCGAGGGTAGATTAGGAAATTTGATTTGGAGTCAACTCTAAGGTTGAATCTCTATGTTGCAGTGGATACGAAACATCTTATGACACGTACCCACAAGTAACGAGTTGTTAACATAACTCATTCCCACGGACAACATAAAAGTTTGAACAAGTTTAAGTTCTTGTATGGGTACGACTGGCTTAAATGAGTTGTACCTAACCTATACGACTCATAGACTATAGTCATACTTATCTGAGTAGATGCCATATCTTAGACTTTTATTTTTGACTTGCTTATGGGTGTTGGTAACGATTCGTACCATAGCTTACAACTCATTAGGAGGACTCGTAAGCAAGACAGTGAACACCCATATGCACACAGAGTATCATACGACTCGGTCATACGAGTCGGTCCATACGATCGGTACCCTCAACTCGTACCTTGAACAGTAGATGCTTAATGAACTTTAGTTTCTTATTTTTTCTTTTTTTTTCTTTATTTACTTACTAATGGGTAATATCAGGTACAATGCCTCTAAAAAATGCATCCTCATTGAAACAAGTGCCTAAAAAGGGAAACAAAAAGACACAATTTTCCAGTTTTAAGGCAACTGAGTCTTCCATCAATAGTGGTGATTATATGACTACATGCAGAAGGGAAAGGTTAGCCCAAAGGCACAAAAGGGTGCGAAAGAAAAAGAGATACCAATTTCGAAGGACACACCTCTATGGGGTTCATGGAGAAAGAACTCAACTATCTCTCCTCCCCATACACCTCCACCTTCAGATATAGATATTGTTGAATCTAGTTCTAAAAAAGTGAGTTCTAAGAATGCTAACAGTACAGAAGAGGTTGATGCTACACCAATTGATAGACAGAACCCTCATCTAGCACTTACCACTTCTCCGGTACCCATCGTTCGATGATGGGGTTGCCCTGGTGTACAGGAGATATTTAGTAATGGTCTGTGCAGACTCTCTCCTGGAAAGATCAAAAGAGTATTGTATCTGGAGAGACAGTTGACAACCATTGGGATGACAGACTTGCTCAGGTTCGAAAAGCACTTCAAATAATATGGCTTTAAGTGGATGATAAAAGTGCCCAAAAAATACAGTGATGTGATAGTAAGAGAGTTATATGCAGTGTATAAGGGAGAACTTAAGATACAGAATCCACAGGGTCAATTGTTGAAAGGTGGTGACCCGATCCCTTAACTGACTATTTGGGGAGTGCGGGTAGACATTTTCCCTCGCACTATCGGTAGATTTTATACAGACTAGAGTATCAGCCTTCGGCCAATACTGATGAGTTAGACTATCATCTAGAGGAGTATAGAAAAATTACATGAAAATAGTTTGGTTCAGAGAAAAGATGTTTCTTTAGGTGGATTACAGAGCAAAAAACATCAAATGGTGAGAATGTCGTATGGGTTGTAGGATACCCTGGAGTGGTCTACCAAAAAATTAAGAAGAATACACTGACATTTGAGGCCAAGGAGTGGTGGATATTGGCCCAACACATGCTTTGTCCCACCACAAGAGATAATATGTTAAGCCCAATTTAGGCTGGTTTGATAGCAGACCTCATAACTGGATACAAGTTTGATATCAGTGAGTTTCTAGATCGAGAGATGAGGGACCGAGTAGTAGGAGGTGAGAAGTTATTGATGATGTATCCATGTATGATTATCCAGCTTTTCTTGGATGCGGGGGTACAAGAGATCCTAGGGTTGGATAAGATGATCGAGGCTACTGATTTGAGATGTAGAAAACCCGATGGCTAGACAGGCTAGGAGAGTAGCAGATATATTATCGTATATGTTCCAGCAGAGTGGTCAAGCTGAGACTATAGAGACTAATGTGGTGTGGATTCAGAGATAGATGGACAGATAAAGACTATACAGACTGATGCAGTGGGGACTTTTAGTGCTCTTCCTCTAGTAAAGTTGTACTACCGCACCCGTGAGGTATGCCTTCTAGATTGATTATAATTTTGAAGGCTATGTGGATTGAGGCCATAACTAGACTGGGTACTCTAGAGGTCAAGGTCCATAATATGGAAAGAGGCGTAAAACACTGGTGGATACACGGTTGGTGGACCAAGATAGATGGGTCCAAAGTAGACTTGATGCATTTGAGTCGAGTTTTACTCAATAGTTGCGCAGCGGACAGACACTTTATGTTGGTAAGATCAAGTCTGAGGTTGCAGAGATTAAAATGATGGTGGCGGAGCTGTATGATAGACCAGTGATCTCAGATCCTATGATTGAGACAGTTGTGCCCACGGTATATGTAGACAACATTTAGGCTATTCTGAACCCAAAATAGGAGACTCAAGAGGAGACCCAAGAGGAAAGAAAAATAAAATAAAAAGGTGTGAGGAGAAATCTACGGAGAAGAAGGCTCGGATAACTAGCTTACAGAATAAGAATGACTGGGAGACACGGGTCTGTGATATGGCTTCTGGAGCCGGTGGTTCTCAGCCACCAGTTATTGATGCGGATAGGGAAGCTATTGTGACCCCAACTTCTGTTGTTGATTCAGTTCCGGCAGTTGATGAGACACATGCTAATAGGAGTGGCCCCCGATCTGAGGGCCCTCGTGTTGATGTTATTGAGCTGGCTCCCTGAGCTCCCAGGTATGACCTTTCATCCTTGATGTACATTTTTTAGCATTAGGTAAGTTCAAGATTTTTCATATAGGGGTGGGGGTGTATATCTGATTCCGAATATCTGGGAGTAGCTGAAAAATTTAAGTAGCTGAAAGCTTGTTATGACTTGCAGGTTTTGGTGCAAACAATAAGATAGGAAGAAAATGTGCACCTATGGAAGACAATTTTACTAATTTTTTTTAATGATTTTGGGAGACTAATTTTGTAATGAATTATGGTTTTGAAATTTGATTTATGAGTTTGGAAACATTTGTGGATTTGAAATGATAATGTTAAAAGTAGTTGTGTTAAATCCAATTGCTCTGAAAATTTGGCGTCTCTTAAATTTTTTGTTAACTGTGTGATATGTCTATATGTGAGACTTGTAAATCTGATAGTGACATTAGGATTAGGGATAGAACAACTAGGGCGAACATTTACATAGCTGGATAAGAATTACTTAGCAATGTAACCCGGTGCGAGTGTGTGTAAGGAATTACCGAGTTCCCGGTATATAGGAGTCTAGAATTTTCCCGGTTCTTTCTATCCAATTCCAGGACAGTCGAAGAGGAAATGATCATAGGCCATTTTTTTTGCAGGTCCACTCAAACCTAAATATGCTTAACCAAATAAAATATAAATCCCTTTGATCTAAATATTTGAGCCTAATTGACCCTTTTATTTGATTACACCGATTATTTCACCTTTTCGTTTCCCTTACAATGAACCTGTTTTGGCCCTGGTCCTCCTTGGACACTGTACACCTCAACTCAGGCAAATTGCCTAAGTTGAGGGTGGCTACTATAGAAGTGCGTAGGATTAAAAGAATGTGCAGAAAAAGGTGTAAAAGAAAAATGATTGAAAGGACAAGTGCTGGTAAAATAAAAGAAAACTAAAAAAAAAAGAAAATTGAAGGTTAAAAAATAAAAAGAAAGTGAGAAAAGAAAACCTCACTTGGACTATGGAATGTGCTTGAAATAGAAAGGGAGACATAAGGGCGTTAATAAACTTGAAAAATAAGTGGAAGAATAAGTGGAGCCCAAAGAAAGCATAGTGTCAAGGAGGCATAGTCACTAAATAAATTCCAAAAGGATATTATACCAGCCCCAAGCCTACATTACAAGATAATAAAGTCCTTTTGTGATCCTACCTTGAATGTCCAAAAACTTAGGAAGAGAGCATAAGGGCAAGCTTATGGTATTATACGCCAGTGATACTTCTTTATAAGTGAGAGAGTTATTTGTTATATCCCTGGATAAATTGATTGATCTATACTGAGAGTGAATGGGATTTCTTTAACTGTGAGCACACACGGGTTATGTTGTTAGATTGCTAGTTTGTTTGGTGAATGTAGTTTATGTCCAGGCCCAGTTGTCTATTACTAATGTAATGCCATCATCGAATTCCCTTGAATTTCTCTGTATAGTAAATCTTTGTACACAGTTGAGTCTTGAAAAGTTAAAATTAGGAGGAGAATAAAATGGTTAAAAATTGAATCCAAAATCACTGCCATAGGTATCTTATGATCTTTCTGTTTAAGCATCTATGTGGGTTTTGAGATAGTTTTTGGTATTGTTTGCCTGAGGACACACAAAAGTCTAAGTTGAGAGTGTTGATGTGTTGTGGAAACATGACACTTTTGATGCTTAAAACAAGGAATTTATGCTTGAACTTAGGTTGTTTTAGTGGATATGATGCACTTTTGTGTTTATTGCAGGTAAAACAGGTCTACAATAGTATTGGGATGAAAATGGAAGAAAAAGACCTGGAAAGACAAAGTCTGATCAAGATATGAGTTACCTCAAGAGTCTTCAACATATCATATAATGCGAAGACTAACTTATACCACAACAGAAACCAAGACTAGGATGTAAAGCTAAGTGTTGAGAAGATACGACTGGAGCATTCGAGTCGTATCAAGGAGTCGTAAGCATAATAGAATCTAAAGGTACAATTCAAAAGTTGAAGTCTCAGAAGTATATGAGTCGGAAGTATGAGTACGATTCATATAGATAAATCGTAAGCAGGTCAGTGTTCAAAGTTACAAAGGAAGAAGTCCTAGGTGGATATGAGTAAAGGCCACAAGTCACATGGTCTAGGTACGACTCATGTGCAGAAGTCGTATGATGATCAAAAAGTTAAAACCTT
The DNA here is from genome assembly GCF_002878395.1 of Capsicum annuum. Lineage (NCBI taxonomy): Eukaryota > Viridiplantae > Streptophyta > Magnoliopsida > Solanales > Solanaceae > Capsicum > Capsicum annuum. The sequence continues at coordinate 122,645,507 of NC_061113.1, forward strand.
GGGAGATCAGACACTAGAATGGATACTAAAAGCATAGTAAGACTAGTATGATGAGCATACGAGTGGATGAGCGAGTCGTACCATGTGCCAAATTAACTTTACCTTTCCCATTTTTATAAGGATTTTTTGAGTATTTTTGAGATACTATAAATACCTTAGGGTTTCTCATTTATTTGGTTGTGCACTTTTACATACTTTAGCATTACTTTTACATTATTGACACTTTGTTCTTGAGATTTTGGGTTTTGATTCAATAGCAGACTTCAGATTTTATTAATATCATTATAGTGCAATTAATTACATGCTTTGTTTATTGATTTTCATGGATTGTTGCATGAACATGAGCGACTAATTTTTCTGACTAGGGTTGTGGGAACCCTGGTGGATTAACTATGCAAGGGAAGTGGGAGATTAATGTATTCCAAAGTAAACTGCATGTTTCTTGATCTTCTTCATATAAATTAACCTCAAAGCTACTGCAAAAGCTCGAGGATAGCCTGTATTCATAATCGTCCTCAGAAGGGAGCTTGTAATTGGAAAAAGAAGATTACGATAGTAATTTGAGATTCACTCTCATCATTATTATTCTTCTATCTTAACTAATTAACTCGAGACTCAAAAGGTAAGAGTTGAACTGATGTCATAGGTAAGGAGCAATAAGGAGACGCCCCGAGACTCATAAGGTAAAGGGTGAGATTTACTAATACGTTCATAAGACTGTTGGTGACACATAGCTTTTTGAATTTACATACAGAGCAACAAAATAAGTGTATTGAACACGAGAAACTTACGGAGTTAAGAAACCAGGGGGAACACAATCCTAGTGTTCGTATCATATTATTTTCAACTCAAAGCACTCAAGTTTGGTTATTACTTACTGATTATTTCTAAAATCCGCCATTTACTTTTCTACCCTGCTCGTGAATTACATCAAGTTAGGAAACTACTTAGCATCTTCCCCGTGGGTTCAACCCCAACCTAGTTGGGTTCTATATTTTTTCGACGACCACTTTATACTTCATTGGGAGGTGTAATTTTGACGACATCAACGAGTGTAACCAATCCATACCCAGAATAACATCAAAATCCACCATGTCTTAATTCATATAAGTCTACCAAAGTCTTCTTAATACCAACAGATACCACACCCCCCTATAGACTCTTTTAGCAATCACAAAGTTACCTACCGGATCAAAAATAGAAAAAGGATCTGAAATAACATCGGGACCAAAACCAAATTACATAACCACAAATGGGGTCACATAAGAGAGAGAAAAAGCAACTCGAATCAAGTAAACAATGCACATCATTGGAGAAAAGTTTCAACATACCAGTCACGACATCAAGCGATGCCTTGGACTCCTATCGGGTAGTGAGTGCACATAGATGGTTCCGACCAGTACCAGTACCAGAAGCAGAAAAAGATGTAGAAGCAACACCCTTTAATGTAGAAACAGATCAAGAGGTAACCGGAACCCTATTTGCTCCCGAAGCAACCTTACCAACCGACAGTTTCTAAGCATATGGCCTGGCTAGCTATATTTAAAGCACTTGTCCCTCCCCTCATAACAAAAAAACCAATGCAACTGACCACAGAACCTATAAGGAGGACATGATGAAGCTGACTGGGCCCCACTAGCTTGATATTGGGCACCCTGTGCCCTAAAGTTGTCGCCACCCTGCTGACGCCTGTCGCCCGACGGCTTCGAGTAAGGAGCACTAGCTCTGGAGAAGGAACTAGAACTCCCCTACTTCTTCTTGGGCCACTTACCCCTATCCCTACCACTTTGCTGTTGGCCACCACCCTGCTCAGAGAACCTAAACTTCTTACCCTGTCTTTCCCCTATCTCAGCATGCTTCTTCTTTTCCTCCTGCACCTATTGCATATGCATAACTAGCCTAGAGATGTCCATGTCTTTGATCAGTAAGGCAGTCTTACTTTTTAGGATCAACTCATGAGACAGTCTTGATGCAAACTTTCTCATTCTGACCCTCATATCCGACACTATCTTTGGAGCATACCGAGATGAATGGTGAAACTTCAAGGCATACTCCTTGACCGTCATCTTCCCCTATTTCAGATTAACAAATTCCTCCATTTCATTTTTCTCAACTCCTGAGGAAAAAAGCAGTCCAGAAATGCATTGGATAAAGTCTCCCACAAAGATGACTCCTCAACATCATCACCCCTTGCTTGATCCCACTCCTCGTACCATTGGTATGCTACATCCTTCAGTTGGTAGGCAGTAAACTCCACCTCTTCCACATTCGTGGCATGCATAATCTAAAAATCTTTACTATATCATCCAAAAAACCCTGAGGATCCTTTTCCACCTTAACACCAGTGAAAATTAGAGGACTTAACCTCTTGAGCTGGCCATCCCTTATGGCCTTAGAAGATGGAGTAGCAGATGAACCACACTTAGCCTGAGAAGCCACCAATTGAGCAATCATATGAATCAACTAATGAAACTCAACATTTGTCACATTATCCTGAGAAGGACTAGAGAGAACTAGTGAAACTTCAGAGAAATCTGGGACTGGACCCCTAGATCAAGTATGGATCGAGTAGAGCGTGCCCAATCAACATTATCCCCAGTTAGGACAGAGGTGTTTTCGTGCGTATTAGACCATCGAGGCATGATCTGAAAAGTGAACAAGTAGGAACTAGAGGAGAATTCAGGACCTTAAACTTTACAGCTTGAAATTAGAACACAAGAAAGTGAAACATTCCTAAATGCCTTGTAGACTCTCTCTTATGAGTGTAGCATTCCTCACACCCTTAAAAGGGACTCTATTTGACAAAACTTTGTGGACTCCTAATTGATGATGAACCTAGTGCTCTGATACCAATCTGACACGACCCAAACCAGGGCCTAGTCGTGTTGGGTTCCTCAAGCCCAATCGGGACCGGAGACCACCCTCAATACCTCACCATAACCTCCCTTTATCCCATATCAGATAAGATCCAAATATATATATATATATATATATATATATTTATTTATATAATCCAAGACAAAATGAAAATATCATAAATCAAATACAGTCAACCGGTGTCAGCCCCAATACCAATACCAATGCCAAGGCTGACACCAATACTGACATCACCCATACAAACCCATAGTAGTCCCACAAAGCCTCTATTCGAAAGTAAACCAATATTCGATCGGGATATGCTCCCGGCCGTAGCGAAACCAAAGTCTATGAAATGGTCAAAGTATGTAAAGAAATCCATGACATGAAATGGAGCCTTCCGAAATATGGAAGCTCACCAATTCAATCCAACTCAAGCTGATCCTAAATTCGATCACTGAGTAGGAGGAATAGTATGGCCGGTTCCTGCATTGCGTAGAGACACAGCCGTCCAAAGATGGGTTAGTGGGTGAACACTAGCAAGTACTCAGGAATAAGGATAAAATAATGTCAACCTTTAAAACCAAACAAATAACCATATGCATTCACAACCATACATATATACATATATATATATAATCCATGCCGGGAAAGGCAATTAGGTTTAACATATCTTTAAAACCATTAACCTGAGTATGTGCAGCTTAATTGTCCTAGAACCATACACGGGCTATATAGGTCCAGTGTTAGCCCCAAAATGGGGCCATGATACATATAGCCGCACGAACCAAAGATATAATAGGAGTAGGGGATTCCATTACACCTTTCACTCTCTATGATACATATATACAAGTGTAACTTAGGGGATTTTGGTGTACCCCACAAGTGTAGTATATGGTCGCTATTACCAATCCTCATGTAGGCAAACATGAGTTTCCAGTGTCCTTCCATTAGACTCACACCTTCACGATTAGCTATCACAACCCGCCATTATTGTCCAATTAAACCATTAGCACATAACCAAGCTACCAATTTCATTTATTATTAACCAAGGCTATAAGAAGTGGTATCATCATACCGACTATAGCTTGTAAGCAATGTCCTTAGCCAACCTTTTAAAGGATTCCATGTACCCAAAGATTACATTATCCTTAAGTTTACTTAGGGGATTTCCCATGTACCCCACAAGTATTTCATTGTTAAGTTTGCTTGGGGAATTCCCTTGTACCCCGCAAGGCTTTTAATTAAACCATATCCATGACAACCAAAACCTTACCCTTTAACCATTTAAAACTATTTAAAATCATCCAAACCAATTTAGGGTTCCATTACCACTTCATGCCATGCAAAGTTTTCAATAAAAGTTCAATAATGTAACAAAAGCATTCTCATAGGCATTTTATCCAACATATTGAGGGCATATGGTTTCCAAAATAAAAATCAAGTACCAATTAACCATTTCCATGCATCCACATATTCAAACCACCATTAAAATATGAAAACCATAATTAAAAACATGGGAAAACCATAACCAACCATTTATAACCAAAACCCCCAACATATAATCGGAAACCAAAGACCATACCAAAATTATGCCATGAAAACCATACATTAAATCATGCCTTTAGTTGAACTAATAATTAAAGAGGAGTAACATGCCTTAGATTACGAAGAAGATAAAGGAAAACTACCCTTGTAATCCCCAAATTGACCACCTTGAATGAAACCCTAGCTTTTGTTTAACTCAAAAGCTTAAGAGAGATTAAAGAGAGTTTAGAGTCTTTTTGGAATAGAATAATAGGGTAAATGATGCCTCAAAAGTGCTTTAAGTTGTGGGGTCATGAGGGGTTATCAGGGAAAATGTCAAAAATACCCCCAACTTGAATTGTTTAATTTTTCCTCAGGAGGGTAATACTCCACCACCCAATCCATACCCTATCATACGAGTGGTACCTACCACTCATACCCAGTGCATTCCTTGGACCTCCAACACTGTCCAACATACGACCACCAAGGCCATTCATACCAAAGCATACGACTAGTACCCTTAACCCATACCCATAATAGAATCAAGAGGGGTTGGACACTATCCAATATACGAGTTGGACTATACCACTCGTACCCTATCCTCACGACTCATGGTGAGCAACTTATACTCAGATTCAAGTTAAGTTAATAAGTTTCAGATTAAATAAAGGAAAACCCAATCCAACGACCCATTACCAACCATACGACTCATACACACCTAGTCGTACCCATACCAGAAACTCAACCCCCAATACCACCCAACACTTTACTCTTATCCTTTTTAGTTCATTCCCAAACTTATCTATCTATACATGTTCTTGAACAACATACCTAGTAAGAGCTTTTCTAAAATCTTCAACATTTGTAAAACAAAGCCCAAACTCTTAAACTATTAATTTATAAGTAGGATCAAACGAAATCATTTTATAATTTCTTTTTGCTCTTCTTGCTTTTCCTTCTCTTCTAGCAGGTTGTTCAACCTCAGCATCCCCATAATTATCCTAATTAGAATATCGCATTTCAAAGATTACCTTTTTATTTAAATCAATGTATTACTTATCTCCATCTATCTTGCCCTCTAGACTATTTATTTTCTTGAATAAAACCTAATAATATCCCACATCAACTCTTTTTTTACCTAAACTAACACCTTCTATTATAGGCTCTCCTTTTTATTTCATCAGGCCTCTTTTTTTGGCAACCTTCATTTGTTCTCTCAAAATCCTTGCCTCCTCATGAACATCATTACCATACTCATCATCTTCACTTTTATAAAAAGAGTCATAATTATCTAAATTTTCACTACTTCAGTTTTACTTACCCAATCTGATGAAATGAATGGGACATTTGCTGGAGTAATAAAAGTTGTCTCACCCAAATTCTGCTCAATACTAGCAGAAACACCATCCAAGTCCACACCTCTAGTACCACCACCACCATCACCACCACCTAAGTTCTTACCCCTAGCAACAACATCACCACCACCCAAGTCTTCACAAGTAGCAGAAACACCACCACCACCACCTAAGTCCTCCCTCTAGTACCACCACCACTACCACCCAAGTTCTCACCCTCAACAATAGCATCACCATCACCTAAGTCCTTACTATTAGTAGAAATACCACCACCACCACCTAAGTCCTCACCGATAGTAGAAATACTATCACCATCACCTAAGTCCTCACTAGTAATAGAAACACCAACACTACCACCTAAGTCCTCTCCCCTAGCTACAGTACTACCACTACCATCTAAGTTCTCACCAATAGCAAAAACACCATCATCACCACCTAAGTAGTCACCAATAGCATAAACATTATCACCACCACCTAAGTTCTCACCCCTTGCTATAGTACCACTACCACCCAAGTTTTTACCAACAGTGGGTTCTTGAGGTGTTACAGCCTCTAGAAAGCCCTCTTCAAATCCTAAATTCTCACCATTCCCAAAGTCTTGACTGAACCCTTTATCAAAAGTAGAACAAGATTCTCCCTCTACATAAGGGTCATATCCAATAGCTGGGATCATATTTCTTCAACTAAATGTGTCACATATAACTTAACATTATCTCTATTTTAAAGTTGAAGTACGATAACCAAAATGTCCCTATCAAATGTCACTATATTAAATAATTTCTTTTAGGAGGTCTAATATAAACAATACACGAGGAATAGTTATACTCAATTTTCTTCATATAACCAACAAATTTAAATTAAGAAAATTTATCTACATCAACATCGAAATAGTTAGTAACAATACCTTAATAATACCTAATATGGAGTTTTTATTTTAATTTTCCTCCATGATGAAACCTCAAGGTAATATATCCAAATTCATGGTTAATAAAAAAATTTTAAAAAAATACGAGCTTAAAACTTTTTTAAGACAAAAACCCTAAAATCAAAATACAACAATCGAAACAACAAATATCACCTGGATAGTTTCTGTCTAGGAGCTCGCTAGGAATCATAAACAACCACATAAATTAATTAATTCGAAGTGGGATTGAGTGAAATTGTGTTTGAGTGAGTCACGGTTTAGAGAGTTTTAGGACAGAGTGAAAGAGAAATGGGTTAGTTTTAGGATTTGGGGTATTTATTAAGAGTGGGTCGGATTATAATTTGAAATGAGTCGGGTTATAACGAGGACGAATCAAAAGGAATGTATTTAATAACACCCAACCTTATCTTGGGTTGGGCTATGAAAGGTGTATTTTAATACACTTTAAAGAAGTTAAGGGGGTAAATAAATGAAACTTTAGTTTAAGTACTAAAGTAAATTGAGGACAAGTGTAGGGGTGAAATAATGACTTTTCTCAATAAGGAAAGACATAAAAGATGATGATAGTGAATGTAATAAGATGACTTGAATTAAAATCAAAATAAGAAGAAAACGTAAAAGTAGAATAAGCCGATTGTTTATAAATTGTCAATTGTTGATTACTATAATTCATGTTAAAACTATTAACTAAAGGAAATAAGAAAATGATGATGATTAATGCAAGAAGATGACTTGAAGTAAAATCAGCGTAAGAAGAAAAAGTAAAAGTAGAATAAGCTGATTGTTTATACATTATCAATTATTATCAATTGTTGATTACTATAATTCATATTAAATTATCAATTAAAGTAAATAAAGAAGGTGATGATAGTGAATGCAAGAATATGACTTGAATCACGCATGTATCACGTCAAACAGTAAAGTTTTACTTAAAAGAACAAAATTGTTATAGTAACTGACAGTAAAATAAATGATATATCTATTTGAATAATATAAAATATTATATCTCAAATATTTTATTACTTATCTTGACTTGGTTGATCTTTTTTTTTATACTAATAATTTATTGGTTTATGTTTTTTTTCGTCACTTTATATTGTTTTATAATGTCCAAATAAGAAAATAATTTATATAAGATTAAATCTTAATGGATTTTAAATTCTCAAATAGGATGATGAACTGTTTGAAAGAGCTAAAATTAAAATTTTAATTGTCTAAAGATTCAAATACTAATAGTTACGAAGTTTCAAATATATTAATTTCTCTAAAATTTCAAATGCCAATTGCAGTTACAATTTTACATAATATGGTTGCAGCTCAAGTGTCTATTAACTTAGCAAATATCATGTTAATTCTAATTACTTTTATAAATTTATACTTATTAAATCAAAACTCTGAAAAAGAAATCAATTAAAAGACAAATATGCATTGTTGTTGTCCATAACTTAAACCACCAAGAACGTAGAAAATTACCTACCATGTCCAGCGCCCATACTATAATATATAGATTGGCTGAAGAATCAGCTAGGCAATCGTTGAAGAACCGGGTTTCTAAAGTATCCAAAAGATCGTACAAAAATAATAATTATTAACACAAACTAAATATGTACACCTTAATAATTTAAATTTAAAAAGAATCTATAACTATATGAATCGTATATCGGCTATATATTCTTATGAATCAAAAAAGTTAAGTCTCCTCATCCACTCTTAGATAAATCAGTTATCGTCCGAGATGGATGCCAATTTGAGCACCATAGTAAAGAACCTTGGTCAAACCAAGTTATGTTGTTGGTGAATGATCATATCTATGGACCATAGTTAAGTAATGTAAATATATCCAATTTGCAGATTTGAAAGTCACAAAGCTGGGAACATATAAACAAACAGAGGCTTTAACTAATAAAACTTTTATAACCAAGAAAATAATTCGTAATCTAAAATTGCTGAAATCAAAATAGCACGTCATGCAAAAACTAACAGTTGTAAACACATATTAAAAATATTAAAAAAGCATACTCTCGCCAAACAAAATTCTTTAATGACAATATTGTGAACTTTATTCAATTGTTTGTGAGAAAAATATCATCAATTTATAAAAGTACAAAATATTTTCAGAAAAAGATTAATTAAATATGGAAGATACCTTTTTCAATTAGAAAATCTTTACACACGCAAAAAAGTGATTTAATTATGATAATTAATCAGGACAAACACTAACAGAAAAAAAGCTCCTAAACTTGAAAATGAACAAGAAGTTGAGGATCCTAAATCAAATTGTAGCAAAATTCACCAATTTCACCTGTGTTGAATTTGATGGGAAAAAGTAAGGAATTGGATACCACTGGTTTTAATTGTATTACTCTTTTCTAGTTGACATAAATGTATATTAATATTTTCTCCATGGTTTAAATAAGGAAAACTAATAAAATAAGTTTTAATTATCCCAAAGACTTTTACACACACATATATATAGTAATGTAGCCGCACATGTCTTGCACATGTAATGTTTGATTATTTAACATTAAATGATTTTGTCTATAACGAAGTGTAAATGTTTAAATCACTTTTCAAAGATTTTTCACATGTTAATATAATAATGTAAACATAAATATATAAATGTAAGCACATATTTATTTTACCACCAGAAGTTTCAAGTGGTTGATGAATCATCACTTTTGCGTTTGTCATCCAGTACCTCTTTCCCTTACTACCGGAGGCTAAGATAGACGCATTAATTTGAACCATATTTATGGCACGATTTTTTTTTATATTTAAAATCTTTCCTTGTTTTTTAAAGTTAAATAAATCTTTATAAAATCAATGATTATATTGTTATTACGACTTAAAACATTTAAAATTTTGATACTTCTTTATTTTTTTTTTATTTTAACAGTTTTATATTTATTTTTTAGATTTTTTAAATCTTCTTAAAATCAAATTTAGTTGATTTATAATTCTTAGACTAATGAAAAATATTAGTTGTCATTAATTCTGATGACTTCTTATAAGGAAAGATTTTACCATAAATATATTTAGTTAATTTTCAACTCTTAAATATTTAGAAAAAAATAGTGAAAAGATGATTTTGTCTAAAGTAGAGACTTTTAATGAAGTGCAAAAAATTCAAACAACATTTATAAAGCCATTCACACTTTTAAAATATCATTTATATAATTTTAAAATTAACGACTTCTAAAATACATGGTAAAAGAAACCCAAAACTTTTATTAGCTCTTATTTTTGAAATTTTTTATTTATGTATTTAAAAATTAATGACTTCTAGAATACATGGTAAAAAAGACCAAACACAACTATAACACCTTTTTTTGTACATATTTCCTTATATCAGTTATTATTTTACTTATGATACGACTATAACTTCTTCTTCTTTATATTTTGATCAAACCAAATAAATAAAAAAATACGACCCTACTTTTTCTTCCAAGTTTTCTTCTTATTTCAATTTTTATTTAAGTGCTTCTTGAATTTATTATCATCATCTTTTTTTAAATTTCTTTTAGTTAATATCTTTACAGGTATGAATTATACATAATCAATAACGACAATGAATCATTCCAGGTCTTCTTCCTCAATTTTGTCGTAATTTTTTCTAGCTTTACATGTTTCCTATTTCTTCTATTTTTGTATTTTGTTAATTTTGTATTCATGTATTGAAACTCATTCTTTCACACTCATTTAGAGACCTTCTCTAAGTATTTTACTAACATGTCATTGTTTAAACGTGCAGACAAGTTCAAAAATCAATTTTAAGTTTTGGAGTTCTCCTAATGCAAATTATATGTTCGTGAAGATTCTATCTTAAAATGTGAAATTGAAATATAATCTAAATGAGTTATTATTGAAAATTTTGATTGTTGTCATTTTTTCATTAGTTTGGAATCGCCGATTGATCAAAAATAATATCTCCTCCTCTATTAGAAAATGGTTAGATCAACGTACATATTATCCTCCCAAAATTCTATTTATAAAATTACATTGAATATATTATTATTGTATTGTATTTTAGCATACAAATGCTCCATTCAGGTCCTACAAACAATTGATGAATATTATTTATTTAGTGCATGACTGAAAAATTTCTACAGCTGCTCAGATAATGATCTGGTGGATGAATGTTGTCCAACATTGATATAGTTTATCAATCAACCGAGTCTTGGTCCTAAATTAGTTGGAGCTTTTTATATATCATGCATAAATGTTGTTTGAACTTTTTGTCCTTAACTAAAAGTCTTTGTTTGAACTTTTTGTCCTTAACTAAAAATCTGCACTTTTAGACAAAATCATTTTTTTACTATTTTGCTCAAATTATTATAATATTAAATATTAACTTTAATAAATATATGAAAATTTTGACCTTTCAAAATATATAAGAAGTAAAACTCCTAAATACAAATGAGGTACAATTAAAGCTCCTAAATATAAGGGAGGTAGACTCCTAGAATATATTGGAAAACTCCTAAATATGTGAAACCTTTTAAAATTTAATATAAAAAATTTCTATATTCACGTTTTGTTAAAATTCAATATATGTGTCATTTATTATTATTCATATATTTAATAATTTAAAAGTATTTCCTTTATTGACTAATGTATTAAAGAATAATTCATAACTAAACTAACCGATTTTGTAGATATGCATGAAAACTGTCGTAATATCCCCTTTTTTCGTGGGTAGAAATCGCAATATTTAGGACACTAGTAGAATTTTACCTTATAACAATATACCTCCAGAATTTTCGTCCTTTTATTTTTGGTAGAAATATCAATATTTAGATATTATTAAAGTGATTTGACCACCTTCATTAAAACAATCCATAATAGACAAAATCATCTTTTTACTATATTAAAATTATTAATTAATTATTTGCTTGATTAAAAAAATATTAGTATAAAATTCCTAAAAGACAAATAAATTCTAGGAAAAGGGTCAAAAATATCCCTCTTTGAAAAATTAGTCAACTTTACCCCCCAGTCATACTTTGGGGTCATATATACCCCCGCTGTTATGAAAGTTTGCATATATACCATTCAACTAACGGAATGACCCAAATCACTCTAAATGATCCGTTTTAAAAAAAGAAATCCATACCCGACCTGACCCATCAAAAGGGACTCAAACAAATACACACTGTCCGCGATTTTCTAACATATTTGACTTCAAAATTAAGACTAGCGGTTTTCTGACATATCTGACTTTCAAATCAGGGCTGGAAAAAGATTCGATTAAGAGAGAAGAGAGTTCTTCTGCTAATGGAACATACCCTCTCCCATGCTATTAACATATTTCTCATCTAGGGTTTATAGACCTGTTGAGAGAATCTCTTTAAAGGTATAAAATGCTCTTCGATTTCAACATATTTATCTTTTTTGGTGTCTAGTATTTATCTTTTTTCGTGTCTAACTCCTTACAAACTAAGGTTTCTAGTTAAGCTTACAAAGTAGTTTCTAATAAATAAAAGATTTCCTGATTCTAATAAAATGCCTGACTCCTTTACTTAGTTCTCTTTAATTGTTAAGATTTTGAATTTTAGATTTAGGCTAATTTATTTGTGAATTAGAATTTTTATTTCATGATAAATCTGATAATTATGTGTTGATACTTCTATTACCAACTATACATTTTGTTTTGATGGTATTTATGAGCGAGTTTTAAGGATATTTATAGTTCCTAAAATGTTTTATGTTTAGAGAATAGATAAGTTATTTTAGGGTTTATAGATTTCTTTTCTTTTCCTTTCTGAAAAAAAGAATTGATTGCAATTGTAATCGGGATAGTAAGAGAAATTGAACTATGATCTCGATATTTTATTCTTGTATCCTAAAAGTTCTGGAGAAGTGGGACTTTATTGAATTGAAATGTTGTCCCAACTCATTTTTTTGTTTGTTTTTTCTTCAAGGAAACTTGTTGTTTAATTATATTTTCTTGTCTTTTTGTAGCTTTTTTTTTTGTTTTCTATTGTCGATTCTTATTTGAAAACTATCTGTCGTGTTAGGTCTAATGAAAATATTATTTTTGGTGTCTAATTATTGTTTTTTTTTCATGTTTATTGATTGTTTTAGTTTAGAAAATCTTTCTTCCTTTTTGTTCCACCTAAATGCTTTAGTTATTTGTTATCTTATTTTGGGATTCTTATATGATTGTCGATTTTACTGATTTTAGATTATCTAAAATGGTGCTAATTGACTTGCTATTCCACCATGGTAGTGAATGAATAAGAGAGCGTAAAATACTATATTCAAGAAAATTGGTGCACAAATGGAAAAGGTATGATTCTAATCTCTTGTCGTTTATAGATATTGCGAATGAACATAATGGTACATTGAAATTTCTTGGTGTTCAACAATTGACTGTGTCTTTTCCTTCTAGAAAATACTATGAAATAGTAGGTGATCAGGGAATTAGAACATTACTCCCTTATGTGAATGATAAATTTGATGTTATAAACTTGTTTGCTATTGGAGATAGTGAATTACCTATTGCTGTTGAGAACATAGTTAGAAGAATCTGTGGTAGAGGTTGATGAAGCAGATAGCGAAGGTAACGACTATAACTCTGATAGAACTGATAATGATTGTAGAAATGACTCTAATTATTCCGATTATGATTCTTAGGAGTTAGAGCTTCTTGCAAAAAAGAAAAAGAAAAAGAGTAATCAATGACAAGTTGTCTGAACACAAGGAGTTACATAGGTTCATGACTTCCTAAGATATAGCTGAACCTGGAAGATTCATTAGCTTGCATGCATTAGAAAATGGATATAGCCTAACTATAAAAAAATGACTCAAAAAGGTTTATGGTTGTTTGTCAAAAAGTGTGCAACTTTGTCTAACTTATGGTGAGAAGAATTGTCCCGATTTTAGTGTGAAAACATTAACAGGAAAGCATAAATGTGATGGCCTATGTGGTAACTATAAGGTTTCACCAACTACACTTGCTTATTACTACAAGGAAAAGTTGCTAACTAACCCCAAAATAAGATCAAAGACATGAGAGTTGATCTCAAAACTGCATTTAACATTAATACTTCTTTTGAAAAGTGCAAGAGAGCTAAAAGAATGATTTTAGAAAAAATGAAAGACAATTTTTGTGATGGCTATAAAAAGCTTGTTGGATATGCAACTGCTCAATTCAAGAGTAATGTAGGGAGTGATGTTAGCTTTAAGGTTTTCCTAGCTGAAGGAAAAGGATAGTTTTTGGGAATGTATATCTGTTTTGATGCATTGAAGAAGGGGTTTAAATATGGTTTGAGACCTTTCACTGGATTAGATGGAATTTTTTTGAAAGGTAAAGCCAAAAGTCAACTTTTATGTGCTGTTGGTCAAGACTCAATAAATCACATTTATCCTATTGCTTGGCCATTGTGGACAAAGAATGCAAAGTTACTTGGCCTTGGTTTGTAAAATTTCTTCAGCAGTCTCTAGACCTCAAGATTGGAGAAGGGATTACATTAATCATAGATATGCAAAAGGTGAACTATCACTATTCTATAACTTCATTGTTTTCTTTAACATAGACATGATTATCACTGTTTACTGAGAAGTGAACTTGTAATACCCGTGCTTTTTCTTAGCTTAAAAATCATCTCAAGGATGTTAGAACTTTCTTTAAAATAATAATTCATTCTTATAAATATGGTATTTCCATAATTTTCACTTCCTATCACGTGGAAAATTGAATAAGATTTCCATCGATATATAATTCGTCCAAATCCAACACCCGCACGAAGAGTTAGAACCTTTTTAGTGAGATAGTGTTTGACCTGAGCCTTCAGCGCTTCGCGGAGATAGCTCAAATGGAAATTGTCAAATTTCAGTGTTTCTCCGCAATACTGGCGCATCGTGCCAAACTTTCAGATCGTAGCCATGGTGGCAACACGATAGCTCCGCATTCCGCCACCATGCAATTTCCCAATTGTCAATTTCCAGTGACACGACGTGATAACGCCATGTCGCGCCAAGGGCCCAACTCGAGAAATTTTATTGAAAATTTAATTACGTGTCCAGGGTTAAAAGGGTTAATTTCCTCCCTTATATAAGCTTCCAAACACGGAATTTAGCCACTTTCACCCAAAACATATTAGTTTCTCTCAAGTTTATCTCAAGAACAAACTAGGGATTCTATTGGGGATTCAAATTCAGAAAAGTTTCACCATTAATCTTTACAAAATCACGATCTAAGGTATGCATAGTGTTCATTCATGGACCCCTTTTGTCCATGGAGTCCAAGAATCCTTTTTTAACTACAAGTTATGGATTTTCTTCATATTTTCATACTTTGTATGTTCTCTTTCATATTGATAAATGAGAAATTGATTTCTATTCCATGATTTGATGATAAATTCTATGTGGGTTGATTAGTATAGATAAAGATTTGCGAAATCTCATGGCTAAAACATTGTATGACGGAATTAGAATTAAAGCATGATGTTTAATGGTTGTATGATGTGCTTTACATGTACTATGCCTACAATATGTTTGATTAAATGCCCAGATGAAGGAAAATTGTCTAACTAGCATGATATCATGAAATCCCCATGTATGTACAAGTTTATGCCTATTACATGTTTGATGAAAGACTCCTATAAATGTAGTATGTTTATGAAGTTAGTCAAGTCTTCAAGTAAATCATGCTTTTTCAGTTTCCTTTTATCGAGTCCTGGGGTACTTGTACCCGAAATATTAGCTGTGCCTCTAGATCCATGTATTGTTTTCATGATACTCTCACTCAAGCTATGAACTCTTAGACTTCAGATAGTCTTATGAATCAGGCAAAATGTCTATGATCTCATGACTCAGTCAGTTGTCAGATATCAGTAGTAATTCGTCAGCTACATTTAGTAACTCAGTCCATGTTCAGTTCAGTAATCATTTTCAGTGTCCATTTAGATGGGAGTAGGAATTAGCACCGAGTGAACCCAAGGATCGGGACTCAACTGTTATACTAGGGTGTGATTCCTAGAAGCAATCCTTGCATTCCAGAACTATGTAGCCAGCCTGGGTTGAGACATCATAGCCTACTATATGAGGGTAGATGAGGTGGCTTAACCTGTTATGTGAGGGTTCCCACCGTTATCGTTAGAGTTACCTATTATATGAGGGTTACTCACATGTTGTCCTTACCAGATTTTTTAGATAGTAGAGGCTTTCAGACTAGATTCAGACTAGATACAGACTATCATGTTTTCGACTTCAGTTTTGTTTTGGGTATTCTATTACCCCACACAAATGTTACGTTATTCAGTTATGTTTATGATCGAACCTTATGGCCTTTCAGTGCATGTTTCTGCATTATTATGTTATCTTATGCAGCATACAGGTACATATATCAGTCATGGGTTAGCTTATGGTCCTTCGGGGTCATGAACACCGTGTAGCATTCCGATTCAGCAAATCGGATCGTTACAAACTTGGTATCAGAGCCTAAGGTTTAATAGAGTCCTAGGAAGTCTGAAAGCCGCATCTAGTAGAGTCTTGTACATGGGTGTATTGCATGTCATATTTATGTGCAAGAGGCTATGACATATTTTACGAATAGTTTCCCTTTTTTCAGTATTCATGTCATTCCTGTGAGCATAATCACAAGTCAGTCTCTCAGTCTAATTCTCTTCTTCTCTTTATTTTAGAACATGCCTTCTAAGAGAAGAAACCAGTCAGCCCCTCAGTTCAAAGAACCATTGGGCGATCATGTTTCTCATGCGAAGTTCAGAACCACATTTACCACTCTTGCTCAATCAGTCGTTGCTCATAATGAACGGCCAACAGTCATTCCGGCTAACCCAGTGGCCAACTCAACTGAGCGAGGATTCGAGACTTCACCCGAATGAATTCTCCAACCTTCCACGGGTCTAAGGTAGATGAATACCCTTAGGAATTCTTAGATCAAGTTCAAAAAGTGACAAACGCCATAGGGGTGACTACTGTTGAGAGTGCTGAGCTAGATGCATACCAGTTGTAGGATGTGGCTCATGCTTGGTTCAAACAGTGGAAGTCCGAAAGATCAGATAATACAGATCCTATAGAGTGGGAGGAATTTGTCACTGCATTCTTAGACAAATTCTTTCCCCAAGAGCTTAGAGAAGCCAAGGTACTAGAGTTCATCAACCTCAGGTAGGGCAATATGATAGTGAAAGAGTATTCTTTTAAGTTTACTCAATTAGCCAGGTATGCCCCTCATGTGGTTATAGATAGTAGATCCAAGATGAGTAAGTTTGCTTTAGGGATGAACGACAGTGTGGTTAATGAGTACAGATCCGCCATGCTGAATAGTGACATAACCTTAGCTAGACTTATGACTCATGCTCAGTAGATAGAAGAGAAAAAAATTAATCAGAGTGAAAAGCAGAATAAAAGAGTGAAGACAGGTAGTTTCAACTTCGCTCAGCCTAAATCAGAAGGAGAAAAGCGTTCCCAGTTTCATCCTAAGTCATCAGTTCCAGTTTCCTCTACAGTAGTGCTCCAGTTTCTAAGTTCAGAGAGGGTAAAAAAGATAGAGCGCCACGCTCTAAGACCCAGGGCAGTGTTAGAAGTGCCCGTACTTATCCTCTTTGCTAGGCTAGTGGTAAGCACCATCAGGATGTGTGTAGAGTAGATAGTGGCATTTGTTTTGGTTGTGGAAAGCCATGCTATAGAGTTAGATACTATTCGTAGCCAGGTCTTCAGGGTCAAAATAATCACTCTTCAGCTCAGTCCGGTCACCCAAATCAGCAGGGTGCCACTTTCAGTGCTACTATGGGCAATGCCCAAATCGTCTTTATGCTCTTCAGACTCGACAAGATCAGGAAAATTCTCCTGATGTAGTTAATGATACATTACAGATCTTTTATGTGCATGTTTACTCTTTGCTAGATCTAGGAGCTTCCTTGTCTTTTGTTACTCCTTATATAGCAGTTGATTTTGGAATCAGTCGCAAAATTTTAGAAGAGCCCTTCTCAGTCTCTACCCCAGTGGGTAAAACCATCATAGCTCAGCGGGTATACAAGAACTGTCTGATTATGATATTTCAGAAAGTCACTTCACAAACTTAGTTGAATTAGAGATAACTGATTTTGATGTCATTCTCGACATGGATTGGCTTCATTCCTGCTATGCCATAGTCAACTATAGAAATAGAAAAATTTAGTTTCAGTTCCTGAATGAACCCGTCCTAGAGTGGAAGGGTAGTGTATCCGCTTTCAGGGGTTAACTTGTTTCCTACCTTCGGGTAAAGAAAATAATATCTAAGGGATGGGTTTATCATCTAGTTCATGCTAGATATTCCAGTTCTGAGGATTTCAGTCTCGAATCAGTCCCAGTAGTGAAGAATATTCAAATATCTTTCCCAAAGATCTTCCAGGAATTTTTCTCGAAAGGAAAATAGGCTTCGGTATTGATTTTTTTCAGACACTCAGCCTATCTCTATTCCGCCATACAAAATGGCACCAGCAGAACTCAAGGAACTGAAAGAACAGTTGAAGAATCTCTTAGATAAGGGATTCATCAAACTCAGCATTTCCCCGTGGGGCGCACCAATCTTATTCGTACATAGAAAAAATGGTTCTCTCAGAGTGTGTATAGGTTACCGTTAACTCAATAAGGTTACAATCAAGAACAAGTATCATCTTCCCAGAATCAATGAATTGTTTGACCAACTTTAGGGTGCCATTTATTTATCTAAGATAGAACTCAGATCTGGCTATCATTAACTAAGAGTTAGAGAATGTCACATTGTAAAGACAACTTTTCGTACGCGGTATGGTCACTTTGAATTTTTAGTTATGTCCTTTGGTCTTACCAATGCCCCAACAGCTTTCATGGACTTGATGAACTGCGTGTTCAAGCAGTATGTGGACATGTTCATCATAGTCTTCATAGATGATATTCTGGCCTATTCCTGTACTAGTGAGATCATGCAGACCATCTCAGAATAGTACTTCAGACTTTGAGAAATCATCAGTTATTTGCTAAATTCAGTAAGTGCAAATTTTGGCTAAGATTAGTAGCATTTCTTGGCCATATTATTTTCGGTGATGGCATTAGAGTCGATTCTCAAAAGATCAAAGCAGTAAGAAATTGGCCTCGCTCTGTTTCTCCATCAGATATAGGAGTTTCTTGGGTTTGGCTGGCTATTACAAATAATTTGTTGAAGAATTTTCTTTTATTGCATCTCTTATGTCTAGATTGACTCAGAAGATGTTCAAGTTTCAGTGGTCAGATTCATATGAGAAGAGTTTTCAAGAATTAAAGACTCGACTCACCTCAGCTCTAGTTCTAGCATTACCAGATGGTTCAGATGGTTTTGTAGTATATTGTGATGCATCCAGAGTGGGTTTAGGTTATGTCCTTATGAAGTATGGTAAGGTCATAGCCTACGCCTCCAGACATCTTAAACCCCATGAGAAAAATTATCCTACTCATGATCTTAAATTAGCAGTCGTAGTCTTTGCCTTAAAGATTTGGAGGCATTATCTTTACGAAGTTCATGTAGACGTCTTCACAGATCATAAGATCCTGTAGTATGTCTTTTCTCAAAAAGATCTCAATCTTCGTCAGAGAAGGTGGTTAGAACTCTTAAAAAATTATGATATGAGTGTCCTCTATCATCCAAAAAAATCCAACGTAGTGGCCGATGCTCTCAGTAGACTGTCCATGGGTAGTATTTATCATGTTGATGATAGTAAGAAAAATTTAGCTCAAGAAGTACACCAGTTTGCTAGACTAGGCGTTCTCTTAGTCGATTCTTCAGAGGGCGGTGTATGTGTTCAGAGTAGTTTAGAATCATCTCTTGTTTCCGAGGTGAAAGAAAAGCAAGATAAGGATCCTAGCCTTGTCAAGCTAAAAGAGTCAGTTCAGAATCAGAAAATAGAGGTTTTCTCCCAAGGGGGAGATGACGTCCTCCATTGTTAGGGTCTTCTATGTGTTCCAGGTGTAGATGACATAAGACATCGAATTCTTGTAGAAACGCATGGTGCGCATTACTCTATTCATCCTGGGGCCACTAAGATGTACCGCGATTTGTGGGAAATCTATTAGTAGAATGGGATGAAAAGAGATGTTGCAGAGTTTGTGGCTAAGTGCTCTACATGCCAGCAAGTTAAGATAGAGCATCAAAAGCCTAGTGGTCCTATGCAGGAGTTCAGTATTCCTACTTGGAAGTGGGAAATTGTGAACATGGACTTCGTGAAGGGTTTGGCTCGAACTCGTCGTTAGCATGATTCAGTCTGGGTCATTATAGATAGAATGACCAAATCAGCCCATTTTCTTCCAGTCCATACCTCTTATTCAGCCAAGGATTATGCCAAGCTCTACATTAAGGAGCTGGTCAGATTGCACGGTGTTCCGTTGACTATTATCTCAGACAGAGTTACCCGGTTCATCTCTTATTTTTTGAAAGCATTCCAAAAGGGTCTTGGTACCTAAGTTCATCTCAGTATAACCTTTCATCCTCAGATAGATGGTCAAGTAGAAAGGACTATTCAAATGTTAAAATATATGCTAAGGGTGTGTGCAATTGATTTTAAGGTAAGTTGGGATGACCACTTGCCTTTGATTGAGTTTGCATACAACAACTATCATTCCAGTATTCAGATGGCTCCATTCAAAGCTCTCTATGGTAGGAGATATAGATCTCTGATTGGTTGGTTCAAAGTTAGTGAGGCCTCAGTCATAGGTCCTGACTTAGTATTTGACGCCTTAGAGAAAGTTCAGTTAATTAGAGAAAGACTCCGAGCTGCTCAGAGCCGACAGAAGTCTTATGCAGATGTTTGTAGAAAGGATCTCGAGTTTCAGATTGCTGATCATGTCTACCTTAAGATCTCTCCTATGAAAAGAGTGAAGATATTTGGCAAGAAGGAAAAGCTCAGTCCCCGATATTTTGGTCCCTTCAAGATTCTCAGTCGATTCGGCAAGGTAGCTTATGAGCTCAAATTGCCTTCAGATCTAGCCTCAATTCATCCAGTCTTTCATGTCTCTTCGCTCAAGAAGTGTATAGGTAAACCATCAGTCGTAGTCCCTATTCAGAGCATAGATTTTCAGAACAGCCTCTCTTATGAAGAGATTCTAGTTGAAATCTTAGACTATCAAACTCATAGATTGAGGAGCAAAAAAGTCCCTCTAGTTAAAGTTCTTTGGCGAAATCAGTCTGTAGAGGGAGATACTTGGGAAGCAGAAGCAGGTATGCATACCAAGTATCCTCACCTCTTGCCCTGCCAACTCAGATCAAGCTTAAGGTAATAGTTTTCCTTAAGCTTACTCAATTTCATAATTAGTGTACATCAGTAACTTAGTATTCAGTCTTATGTTCATGTTCCCATGATAATCTTAGTATCAAGTACCACCGCATATTCAGTCATGCATTTATGTATCAGATCAGTTATATAGTTATACATTAGACATGCATTCTCGTTGTGAGAAAATTTAGTTCTTCAGAACTTTCAGTTGTGCATTTATGAATCAGTTATGCATGCATCAGATATGCATGTTCAGTATGTTATGTTCAGCTTGTCAGTCATGTCCGTCATGAGATCATATTCCAGTTATTCATGTTCAGTTTATGTTTAGTTTATTATTTCCCCTCTCTGTCAGTCTCATTCAAGGATGAATGTTCCCAAGAGGAGATATTGTAATACCCGTGCTTTTTCTTATCTTAAAAATCATCTCAAGTACGTTAGAACTTTCTTTGAAATAAGAATTCATTCTTATACACATGGTTTTTCCATAATTTTCACTTTTTATCACGTGGGAAATTGAATAAGCTTTCCATCGATATATAATTTGCCCAAATTCGACACTCAAGCGAAGAGTTAGAGCCTTTTTAGTGAGACAGTGTTTGACCTAAGCCTTCAACGCGTCGCAGATATAGCTCAAATGGTAATTGTAAAATTCTAGTGTTTCTCTACGATACTGGTGCGTTGCACTAAACTTTCAGGTCGTAGCCAAGTTGGCAATGCGATAGCTCCACTTTGCGCCACCATGCAATTTCTTAATTGTCAATTTCCAGTGACACAACGCGATATAGCCCAATAGCGTCGGGCTAAGGGCCCAACTCGAAAAATTTTACTGAAAATTTAATTACGTGTCCAGAGTTAAAAGGGTCAATTTTCCCCCCTATATAATATTCCAAACACGGGATTTAGTCACTTTTCACCCAAAACATATTAGTTTCTTTCAAGTTTATCTCAAGAACAAACTAGGGTTTCTATTGGGGATGCATAGCGTTCATTCATGGACTCCTTTTGTCCATGAAGTCCAAGAATCCTTTTTAACTACAAGTTATGGATTTTCTTCATGTTTTCATGCTTTGTATGTTCTCTTCATGTTGATAAATAAGGAATTGATTTCTATTCCATGATTTGATGATAAATTCCATGTAGGTTGATTAGTATAGATAAAGATTTATGAAATCTCATGACTAAAACCTTGTATGATGGAATTGGAATTGAAGCGTGATGTTTAATTATTGTATGATGTGCTTTACATGTATTATGCCTACAATATGTTTGATTAAATGCCTAGATGAAGGAAAATTGTCTAACTAGCATGATATCATGAAATCCCCATATATGTACAAGTTTATGCCTATTACATGTTTGATTAAATCATGCTATGTCAGTTTTCTTCTATCGAGTCCTAGGGGTACTTGTACCTAAAATATTAGCTGTGTGCCTAGATCCATGTCATTTTTTCACGATACTCTCAGTCAAGCTATGAACTCTTAGACTTCAGATAGTCTTATGACTCAGGAAAAATCTCCATGATCTCATGACTCAGTCAGTTGTCAGATATCAGTAGTAATTCGTTAGCCACAGAAATTCAGTAACTCAGTCCATGTTCAGTTTAGTAAATCATGTTCAGTGTCCATTCAGATGGGAGTAAGAATTAGCACCGGTTGAACCCAAGGATGGAGACTCAACTATTATACTAGGGTATGATTCCTAGAAGCAATCCTTGCATTCGAGAACTATGTAGCCAGCATAGGTTGAGACATCGTAGCCTACTATATAAGGGTAAATGAGGTGGCTTAACCTGTTATGTGAGGGTTCCCACCATTATCGCTAGAGTTACCTGTTATATGAGGGTTAGTCCTTACCAGTGGCGCGGTATTGACACCCTTCCAATCAGGGCATAGATTGGACCCCAGCTCAGCTATCATAGCACCTTTGGGGCATGTCGGTTAGATACTACTTCCCACAGTTTCATGTTACAGAATCAGGACTGTCAGATACAGTCAACAGTCTTAGTAATAGAGCTCTGATAATTCTTTAGATTTCAGGACTGTCAGATATATTCAACTCAGTTACAGTATGAAACTCAGATAGTTCCATCTGATTCAGGACTGTAAGTTACAGTTACCCACGTTATCAGTTATACTCAGATACAGTCACCTATGTTATTGTATTTTCAGATATAGTCCTTCATCTTATCAGTCATATCTCTTACTAGCATGTCACGTTATTAGTATATAGACTCAATAATCATAAAATCACATTGTCAGTTACGTATTTATGCATGTATTCTCACGTTCATGTTAGTCAGTCAGTTAGAATTATTCATGCATATGAACCATTGTATGTAGACTACCTCACATGTATACTCGATACATATGTACTGACGCATTTGTGCTATGATGATTTCTTTTTATGTTACACCATAGGTTCAGAGACTAGTTCCAGATCAATAGTAGATTCCAGATTCAACAGTCAGAGTAGAAGTGAGTCCTCATCCTTCGAGGACATAATAATTTTCTAGTATCTCATTGATTAGCTTATTAGTTGGAGTTAGTTGGGGACATGTCCCATCAACTCCTTATTCAGATTCTTCAGAAAGTAGAGGCTTCCAGACTAGATTCAGATTAGATGCAGACTATCATGTTTTAGACTTCAGTTTTGTTTTGGGTATTCTATTACCCGACACAAATGTTACGTTATTCAGTTATGTTCATGATTGAACCTTATGGCCTTTCAGTGCATATTTCTGCATTATTATGTTATCTTATGCAGTATACAAGTACAAATATCAGTCATGGGTTAGCTTGTGGTCCTTCGGGGTCATGAGCATCGTGTAGCATTCCGGTTCAGCAAATTGGGTCGTTATAGAACTGATTCAGTTCACTATTTTTTAATATTGAATGGATTTGTTTTTTTTTCTAACAAGTGAACTGAATTAGCTCATTATTTTCTGATAAGTGAAATGATTTACTTCACTATAAGCTAAAGATTCAGCTCATGATAGGCTAAATTTAGTTTACTTTTTTATGATAAGTTAATTGATTTGGTTGACTATTTTAATTGCATGATGTATTTTGTTAGTTAATTGTTCTTACATGTGTTCATCTATTAACTTATTTTTTGACTAATAAATTGGGATTAGTTGAAGCAGTCAAAATTGTTCTACCTGATGCCATGCATAAATATTGTATGATACACAAATTAGAGAAGAAATGAAAAGAGATCTAAACAAATGTCTAAGCCGGTGCGGTTGTGTGCATGGAGCACCTACAAAGATGAGCTGAATGATTATTTGAACGAATTGGCGGAATTGTCAGAAGAATCCAAAGGCGTCCTGTTGCATTTTCCAATAGAAACTTAGTGTAGAGTATTTTTAGACATAGTTTACAAGAATTAAAATATGGAAAATAACTTGGCCGAGTCATGTAACTCACAGAAATTGTAAGCAAGACAGAAACCCATCACTGGGATGCTTGAGACTACCTGAATAAAGGTAATGAAAAATTTTGGGAAACATGAAAATGAATTAAAGTCTTGGGATACTAAATGGAGTCCAAAAACTATTGAGATGTACAATGAATAATTAAAGATTGCCAATGTGTGTAAATTAATTTTCAATGGTGACTATGGATATGAGATTAGTGAGGGAAATGAAAAACACATTGTCAATTTGCCAAATAAGAGGTACAATTTTAGGGTATGAGAACTTACTGGAATTATATGTCCCCATGCAATCAAGACACTTCTTTATAAGGAGCGTGATCCTAGGGAAGAGATCCACTGGTGGTACACAAAGGAGGCATATCTCCTGACTTATCATTCAAAGCTACAACCAGTGCCTAGCCCAAAGTATTGGAAAATTGATCCAACAGAAGCAATGAAATCACCTCCTTTGGTAACCCTAGCTAGAATCCAATAGAAAAAGAGATAAACATGAAGCACTTAAGAGAAAAATTGAGTGGGTTGCATCAAGGAGAGGTAGAGTTATGACTTGTTCAATATGTGGAAATCTAGGACACAATGCCAGGGTTTGTCAAAAGGTAAAATTCTATTTTAATTAGTCACTTTAGTATTTTTTCTAGTGTTATAGATTTATGCTTAGATTGTTGTTTTATCAGTTAGACAAAATGAGTGGTGAAGGCACTTCTAAGTCTGACTAGTTGAAGAGTAATATACAAATAAAAGACAAACAACCAATGAAGGGAAAACAATAAATGAAGAGGTAAATAACATTACTTGATGAAGAATATGTAGAGCCAAGCCCTCCCAAATTCCCAAATGATGCAATAGTTGAGGACTTTCCCTTGAAATCTCCACATACTAGTCAAGACACTGCATTATCTCAACGTCAGTCCCTCTTTGGAAAGTACTTTGATTAGTATATCTTTGGTCCATCTCCAAGTTATCCTGAGTTTAAGTATCATGGTCTTGAAGTTGAAGATGATGTACCTTGGAAGCCAAGAGGTGTTTCAAAGTTCAAGTCTAGAATCTTACAAAGAAAAAAACAACCAAAACAAACCGGGTTAAGATAAATCAAGTTTTTTCATAATGGTATAGGTTCAACTAAACCAAGTGACTTGTATGTACCAAAAGGTCTCTCATGGAATGTTGATGTATCTATTACCGGGAGATAGTTGGAGCAATTGAGAGTGGATAAACTTAAGACAAAAAAAGGTAATGACAAGGCACAATAGTTTGGTATTGGCATATTTTGTATTAAGATAAGGGAATGTTTAATATTTGATGGTGACAGTGGATATTCTATCTTTTTTATGAAAATTATTGAACTTGTATTTTTAATTCAACTTTTTGGGATCATAAGATGTCATTCCTAATGTAATGAATAAATTTGTGGTTTAATTTTTAGATATTTTAATGCTTGTTTATTGCTATAGCTTGTGTTTTTTACTATTTTTTTACTCAGTTTGTGGATCTATTTATTGATCGTATTTTTCCACTTTTTTGGGTGGAAAACAACCATGTCTTCAAATAGTGTGTAACTAGTATATTGTGACATTATGGGCCATATAATATCACTATTTTGAGTGTATTAGGAATGCATTTGAGGCTCTATATTTGTCATATTTGATACTGTTTTGGTCCAGATTTTGGGTCTTGAAATGGTCATATTTCACCCACTTCTTTTGGTGACATTGAGTACCATATGTGCTCACTATTTTTGTGTATTAAGACTGCTTTAGGGGGTTCTGTATTGGTCGTATTTGAAAATTATTTTTGTCTAGATTTTATGGTCACTTATGACACTAGTTTTGTTCAAATTTTATGGTTACATTTCTCCCACTTTTTAAGGACCATATGTGATTATATTTTTTGTCCAGTTTTTGATTACTAATTTTTTATCACTATCAACATTGTTTTGAATTATTTTGAAGACTGATTTGGTTAAGCCTGTGACTATTTTGGTAGTCACAATCTAAAAATATAAGACAAGAATCCAAACAAATCATATGCATTAACATTAAAAGCGTTTCACATTCTTAAATTGAGTATTCAAAATATGTTTCTTATTACACAATTAAATTAATAAATTATGGTCAACAAACAATACAAGAAGCTGGCTAAATAGATCACCCTATCAAGGTTTTGTGATTACCCTATCCCATGCAAAATACCTATGAAAAATTAATTACTTCAGAACACTTTTGAGACCGAACAAATACAGGGTATAACAATATTAAGACTTGTAATAGCCCAAAAATTTGGTCAGAGAAAATTGAAAAAGCATTTTCAAGAAATATTTTTCTTAACACAATTTGAGCATCTAAATTCTGGAATTGCTACCAAACAATGATAGCAAGAAGAACGAATATTACAGCTTAGAAGTGATCTTTAATGAAGGTTCCCACTTAGGATAAAGTAATTCTGGTCCAAAGGATCTGAATGTAATAAAAAATTCAAAAGTAAACTTCCATGAAAAATGTAAATTTCTAACTTTCTTCAAGGGAATACAAAACATGGAAAATAAAAGAGAAAACAATCAGTCATTCCAACATGGAGATTTTCTTGTTGGTGAAAACTTTTCTTCTTCAATATAGTTACATTGTACAAGGTATCATCACAAATTACACAAATTAATAGCCTTTATGATAAAAGAACTCCTATAAGAGATTCCAAGATTTTATATAGGGGACCTCAAGTCCTATTTTATCACAAACAAAAATAATACACCTAAATAAGAAAAAATATATTTATCATCAACAATGAAAAAGTACAATAAACAAAACAAAATCCAACACTATGAACCCTTGATAACGAGGAAGACTCTAATTCCATCTACCTATCCGTGGCTTAATTTACAAATGACAACTCTAAATCCTGACTACTTTCATCAAGCTGAACAAGTACGTTTGCAACCTGTTTAGTCCAATCTTGCTCTGTCTAAAGCCTGTCCGTTCCGTCGAAGATCCCCAGGGCCTGAAAGCATCATCTATACAAGAAGATATCTGAAAAATCCTTCTTTTGGGATTAGATGAAGTATTTGAAATGAGGCTTTTAACGATTAGTTCACCAAATTAGAACGACAATGAAAACACAACGATACTTCCTTGGGGAAGACTAACAATTTTGTGCTATTTTCTATTCCTAAGGAGATTAGTAAAGAATAACAACTGACCACAACAAAACTTCATCAGTGATGATTAGTGAAAGAGGAGTAATTTTGTTAGAAAACCGCTAGCCCTAATTTTGAAGTCATATGTGTGAGAAAATCATGTACAGTATGCATTAGTTTGGTTCCCTTTTGATGGGTTGGGTCAGGTATAGGTTTTTTTTTTAAAAATGGATAATTTAGAGTTATTTGGGCCATTCCATTAGTTGAAGGGTACATACGTGAACTTTCATAACGGCGGGGTATGTATGACCTCAAAGTATGAATGGGGATAAATCTAACTATTTTTCAAAGTAGTTTCCCTAAACTCTATGGTAACTCAGATTACTTTTTCTAAGATTTAGGACTTTTAATTTAATTTTATATGGTGTCTTTCCATAAATCATATAAATTATTTTCCTTGTGTTCATTGGTCTTCAATTAGGGTTTGAATAACAATCATTAAAAGCGTGTTCATTTTGCACAACGCTGGTTCTTGAGGATTGTTATTTTAGGTTGTATCATTTTGTACTTATTATTTTTCTAGTGTTTTTTGTAAAGTAGATCAACTGCTTTATTTGAGGCATTGGAGGTAAGATCCGTGTACACCTTATTCTTTCCAGAATCACACTTTGTGAGATTATAATGAGTACGTTATTATAGCAGTTTAATGTAGAGACATTTAATTTATGTTGATAGATTATTAACAAATTAATGGAATATAGTATTTGTTGTGTTTGGTTTCTTTGGATGCAAATAGACATAGGTCATCACATGACATAAGAACCTAAAATTTATGTGATCAAAATAATTACGTGATAACTATCATGCTTTTTATTATTAATTATGTGATAACTATCATGCTTTTGATATATAAGTGATTTTACAAAATTGAATTCATTAAAGTAAGATACACCTGCAAAGTGCATCCACCTAAACTTATTTATTCTATAAGTGGTAAGCTCCTGGATTAAAAGTTGGATTATGATATAAAGTCATAATATTTATGAACAAAAATATAAATCATCATACCTTTTTAATAAGTGGAAGAAACAAAGTTAAAAGGTGAATTACCATGATGTCCATTAAAATTTAAATAGCCTTTTTCCCCCCAAAAAAAACATGATCCAACAAAATACAAGTAAATAATTTTAAAACAAAAATACAAAGTTGTATTCAATAAACTAGGCTATAAAAAGAATTTGAAATGCCACAAACATAAATGTATCGCAGGACCTCTAAATTAAGTTGGCATTCTTCCTTCATAAAATTCGCTGTAATGACTTGATTCTGTGAACTTTTACTTTTTATGTGCTTTAACTATTTTATCCCTCCTCGTGGTTACTACATGATATTTGTCGGGTGTGGGAGTAATTGACATAGTTCCCAATGCGATCCAAGGCGAATTATGTGAGTTTGTGGTTTTTAGAGGTGAGAAAGGCCTTATAATTAACTTTGATCAACATTTGTTATTTTGTGTGTCAAATGGCAAAATGAACTATGCCAACAGATCCGAAATATAGATTTTTAGTTAGTTGCATGGTTGGTTCAATTTTATGACTTTTATATCTCATTTTGACCCTCGGTATGAAAGGTTGTGAAATTGAGTTTAGGGGATCAATTCTGTGAAAACAACCTCTTTCTGAAAATCTGACGTCGCAATTGGATTTAGAACGTTGAATTTGATAGGATAACATAGTTTGATTGTGTTTTTGAGATTTTGGATGAATACCGAGGGGTTGGTAGAGACTTGGAGAATTTTCAAGTCCCAGCAGGTGCAACAGTATAAATGACCCTTGGGTCACTTTAGCGGAGGTATCTTAAGTGGCCAGCTGATCGCTTAAGCGACCCAACTCAGTAGGTGGGGCCACTAAAGCGAAAATCGATCCGCTTAAGCAGAGTGCACAATACTCGCGTGTACCTCATAAGTGACATTTGACTGCTTAAGCAGTCATATCTTATATAGTATATGACGCAACCCAAACTAAGGCCTTGTCGTAAAGGGTATCTTAAGTCCAAAAAAGACCAGAGATCACCCTCGATACCCAATCCAACCAATCAACATATACCCTGAGTAAAAATAATTTTGAACATATAACAAGATGGAGATCATTTAGAATGTAAATAACTTTGGGATAGGCCTATAACCAAGACCAGTCCAACCAAGTCAACCGTCTAAACCAAACCAACAACCACAGAACAATAAGAAAATCATACCCGTTCCATAACATACCCAAGTCCATAATTTGTCCACATAAAGCCTCTAAAATAATCTAAGAATATCCAATCGGGACATGCCCCTGACCATTGCCAAAACCATTATCCAAGTCTAATCCAATAAAGACATAAGAAAACTCAAAGCAAGAAATAGAGCCTTTTGAAGTAGGAAAGCCCACCACTTTAAATCAACACAAGCTGTCCCCGAATCTAAGTCACTAAACATGAGGTATAATAGTATGACCAGTCCCTGCATCGCATCGAGATACAATGTCCAAAGAAGATTAGCGATTAGAACGCTAGCATGTAACTCAAGGATAAGGATAATATAATGTCAATAGTTCAAAACCAATCAACTAATGCATATAACCGATGAAATACATACATATACATAAATATACCATGCCGAGATAGGGAACAAGATTAGCATGAACCTTTTAAATACTAACCTGGGTTTTGTAGCATGACCTTCATATATCAAGGCACCCATGAGTTATATGAGCCCAAGTCTCCCCTAGCTGGAAGGGCCCTAGTGCGTGTAGCTGCACTAATTAGAGAATATCCATAATCATATATGCCTATATGGGGGACTCAAACCTCCAGGCATAATCAAGGTGACTTGAGCACCAATAAACATATGATGAGGGACTCGATCCTCTTATTCATATATTAATTTGGGAGACTCAAACAAACCGGTCACAAATACACCCGCACCGGCTAGCACGTTTTCTAGTGTTAGTACTTTGGATTTCCACTTTCACGGCCCGAATACACATCCCGCTTTAAATTAAAACATCCATTACACATACACAACCATTAAACCAGTTAATTATCAAGGCATTTCATTGGTATCATCATACCAACATCACTTGCAAGCGTACAACATGCCATTACCATTATTAGTCAATTGTTCATTTGGTACTCGACCCCATAGTCTAACAAAGACATAATTCAATTTAATGTGTTAGGACTCGAGCCCTTTTAGCCAATTAAACCACCAAGGTTATAATTCAAATCAATGTATATCCAACAAGGTCTTTACAAATCCAATTACCAATGATTCATAATCTTTAGGCCAACGCCTTAGTTCAAACATAATTCAACATGTGACTAGTTTGTTCCCTTAGACATTTTCATAAACACATTGAGGGAATACCATTACCAAGACCAAAACCAATGTAGAAACCATCAAGTTTAGGGTTAACCATGACCCAATTTTTACATCACAATTACCAAGCACCCATATGTGCAAAACTATCATTAAAACATGTATAAACATAATTTAAACCAAGAGTAAATGATACTCAACAATATGCCACAAAACCCTCAACATTGTTTTTCAAACCACCGCTAATGATTCATAATCAAAGATTTAAACACATGATTTTTCATGAGCTAACAACGAGGGAAGAGTCACATTCCTTATTCACGAAGATTCATAGAGAGATTTTTCTGTTTAAGCCTTTAGATAAACACTTTAAAAAAACTCTAGCCCAATCTTCAAGAGAGAGTTTAGAGAGGATTTTGAGAGTATTTTGATCTTTTAAAGTGATTAACAAGAGATAAATTAGTGTTATAGGATGTGGGGTTTTAAGGGTTTAGGGTGGGAGATTTCTAAACTGGCCTCAGCTTAAAAGCTAAAAAATATGCGCAGGAGGGTACGACTTGGCCCTCCCTAACTCGTACACATAACAGACGAGTGGTACCCACCACTTGTACCCTAGACAAAAAATTGGAATCCAATTCTATCCAATATATGACTTTATCGACCAACTCGTATCCACAACATACGATTAGTACCCTAGAACTATACCCTAGGAAACCTACCAAGGGCTTGACACACTAAGAAATATAAGAGTGGTTCTCATATCTCGTACCATCAACGTACGACCCTTATGATGTCCATTCGTACCTTGGAAAGAAAACAACTGAAACCACACTGAGTAACACATGACCAAGACCCATAAACCATACCCACATCATATGACAAGTAGGCATGAGTCATATAATGATCAGAAAGCTCAAACTCAGGAAATTTCTAAGGTTTAAAAGCCAAGGTATTTCAATTCTCCCCCACTAGGATCATTCGTCCTCGAATGACGGGTAAAAGAATGCACAAGCATGAGTTCCACACAATATTACCCATCAAACTTCCCTTTAACAAAATTAGAAAACAAAGATGACAATGAATGACCATTCCTTTAACAAAATCAAAAAATAAAGATGCTAAAATCAATGCATACCTTGAGCACGAATATTTGGAATGGGGAACAAATGCAGATACTTGGACTTCATGTCCTCTTCCACCTCCTAAGTAGATTCTTCAACCTTATGGTTCCTCCAAAGAACCTTTACCGAAGCCATATACTTCGTCCGCAACCGACGAACTTGATGATCCAAGATCTTATCCGGGACTACCTCATAAGATAAGGAATCCAAAATACTGACCCTTCCAAAGGAACAACTGATGAAGGATCACCTACATATTTTCTCAACATAGAGACATGGAAAATCGAATGAATGGAGCTCAACTAGAAGACAACAACTCCAATTCATAGGCAACACTACCAACCCTCTTCAAAACCAAGTACAAAAAAACATAGCGAGGACTTAGCTTCCCCTTCTTACCAAACCGCATCACTCCCTTCATGGGAGATACCTTCAAGAACACCTAATCGCATACCTTAAACTCTAACTCCCTATGCCTCATATCCGTATAGGAATTTTGGCAACTTTGAGCGACTCTCAACCTATCACAAATTACCTTTACCTTTTCCAAGGCTTGGTTAACCAAATCAAGGCCAAATAACTTACCCTCACCAACTTCATACCACTCAATAGATAAATGATATCTCCTACCATAAAATGCGTCAAAAGAAGCCATACCAATGCTAGAGTGATAACTATTGTTATAAAAAAACTCAAAAAGATGCAAATGGTCAACCCAACTCCCACCATAGTCGATCACGCAAGCACAAAACATATTTTATAATATCTAAATGGTCCTCTCCGCTTGTCTATCCGATTGCCGGGGGAAAGTGGTACTAAGGCACACCTTGTTCCTAAAACTTTATGAAACGATGCCAAAAATAAGATGAGAATAGAGTACCACAATCCAAGATGATATAAATTGAAGTACCATGAAACTTCACGATCTCTGCAAGATATAACTTGGCATTATCTTCAACCGAATAACTAGTCATCACAGTCAAAAAGTGAGCAAACTTGGTCATCCTATCCACAATAAACCAAATCAAATCACACTGATTCCAAGATCAAGGAAGATCAATAATGAAATCCACATTAATTACCTCCCACTTTCATTTGGGCAACTTAATATCTTGGTACAATCCTTTGGGTCTCATGTACTCAACTTTCACTTGTTGACACACCATGCATTTAGCTACATAATTAGCCATATCTCGCTTCATATTATTCCATAAATAGAACTCCTTAAGATCATGATACATCTTTCTAGAATCAAGATGAATAGCATAACGCGATCTATGAGCTTCGGCCAAAATCCTTTCCCTAAATTCATTGACATTGAGGACACATAACTTATCTTGGTACCTCAAGACACCATCACCACCAATCGCAAAGTAAATAACCCTTTGCTGACCCACATTTCTGTTAATCTTTATCAAGTCAAAATCCAATATCTATTTTTTCTTTATCTCAATGATATGAGACGACTGCGTTACCTGATGCACAAACACACCACCATCCTCAGAGTCCATGAGACAAACCACAAGGTTAGCGAAACGATGAATGCCTTTCACCAATTCCCTCTTATCCTCATCCACATGAGATAGACTCCTCATGGATAACCTGCTAAGAGTATCAAAAACTACATTAACTTTACCTGGATGGTAATAGAGACTCATATCTTAGTCCTTTAATAACTCAAGCCACCTTTTTTTCTTGAGATTTAACTCTTTCTATGAAAATACATATCGTAGGCTCTTATGATTAGAAAAGATGTCAACATAAAACATATATAGATAGTGATGCCAAATCTTCAATACAAATACCACCATTAACAACTCCAAATCATGAGTAGGTTAGTTCTTCTCACGAACTTTCGATTGCCTAGAAGCATAGGCCACCACCCTACCATGCTGCATCAACACAAAACCAAGCCTAACACGAGAAACATCACAATATACTGCGAAGCTGTCATTACCCTCGGGCAGGGTCAAAGCTAGAGTTGAAGTCAAATTATCCTTCAACTTCTCAAAAATACTCTCATACACGTCTGACCATAAGACCTTCACCTTCTTCTGGGTTAATTTAGTCAATGGGCAGCTATAGTAAAAAAGGTTTACACAAATCTCCTATAGTAACTAGCTAAACCTAAGTAGCTCCAAATATCGATTGGAGTTGTAGGTCTAGGCCACTTTTTATGGATCCACTATGATCCCTTTACTAGAGATAACATATCTAAGAAAAGTCACAGCCTTCAACCAAAACTCACACCTTGCGAACATGGCATACAAATACTAATCCTTTAAGGTCTGTAACACAGCACGGAGGTAATCGACATGATCTGCTTTACTCTTGAAGCATACCAAAATGTCATCTATGAAGATAATGATGAACAAATCCAAAAACTAATGGAAAACCCTATTCATCAAATCCATAAAAAGAAGCCGGAGCATTGGTCAACCCAAAAGACATAACTAGGAACTCATAGTAACCATACTGGGTCCTGAAGGCAGTCTTAGGGATATCCACATGCCTAATCTTAAGCTGATGATAAACCGACCTAAGATCAATCTTAGTGAAATACTTCGCACCCTTAAGCTGATCAAACAAGTCATCGATCCTAGGAAGAGGCTACTTATTATTTATAATCACTTTATTTAGCTGATGGTAATCAATACACATCTGAAGAGAACCATCCTTCTTACATACGAACAATATAGGAGCGCCCCAAGAAGACACATTAGGACGGATAAAACCTTTATTTAAGAGATCTTTCAATTGCCCCTTAAGCACTTTCAACTCATCTAAAACCATTCTATAAGGTTGGATAGAGATAGGACGAGTGTCTAGAACATGATTAATCCCAAAATAAATTTCCCTATCGAGAGAAACACAAGGAAGATCATCAGGAAAGACATAAGGAAACTCATTGACCACATGAATGGATTCTAGAGAAGGACCTTTCGAGTTATAATCTTTAACCAAGACTAAATGATACAAACATCCTTTGAAAATCAACTTTCAGGCTCTTACATATGAGATGAACCTTCCCTTAGGCACTAAGGAACCCTCATCCCATATGATGACTGGCTTATTAAGGAATTTAAACATGACCTTATGAGTCTAAAAATCTAAAAAAGCATCACATGAATGCAACCAATCCATCTCTAATATGACATCAAATTCAACCATATCTAACTTTATCAAATCCATAAGACTTTCTCTATTGCTTACAGATACCACACCTCCCAATAGAATCTATTAGCAATCATAAAGTCACCAATTAGGGTAGATACAGAAAAAAGGTCCAAAATAAACTCAGGACCAAAAAACCAAAATGTACAACCACAAATAGGGTCACATAGGAAAGAGTGGACCCTAGATTAAGTAAACAGTACACATCACAAGAGAAAAGTTTCAACATACTAGTAAAGACATCTAGAGATGCCTCAAAATCTTGATGAGATGAAAAAGCATATAACTAATTTTGGCCAGTGCCGGTACCAGAAGCAGGAACAGATTTAGAAGCAACACCCTTTGGTGCAGGAACAGATAAAGAGGTAATAGAAACCTTGTTAGCCTCATAAGACATTCTAGAACGATAGTCATACTGCATATGACCAATATGACTATAGTAAAAATATTTGTTCCTTCTTTATCATAAAACCCATGGTGCGCCCGCTCACAAAATCTACAAAAAGGGTGTGATGGAGCTGATTGAGCCCCATTAGCTTGAGATTGGGCACCCTGTGCCAAAACACACTATTATGATGAGACCAACGATCACCAGATAGCTTCGAGTAAGGATCATTATCCATGGAGAAAAAACTAAAACTCCCCAAATTCTTCTTTGGCTATTTACCACTATCCCTTCTACTTTGCTCAGAAGACCTAAATTTTTTTATTTGCCTCTCACTAAACTTAGCCTGCTTCTTCTTTTTTTCCTCTACATACTGTATGTACACAACTAGCCTGGAGATATTTATGTCCTTATTCAATAAGGCAGCCTTACTTTCTAGAACCAACTCATTAGACAATCCCAAAAGGAACTTTCTCATCCTATCCATCATGCTAGAAACCAACTATAGAGCATACCATGATAATTGGTAAAATTTTGTAGCATACTCCTTGACAGAAATCCTACCTTGCCTCAAATTCACAAACTCTTCTGCCTTCTCCTCCCTTAACTCCTAAGGAAATAAGTGGTCCATAAATACATTAGAGAAATCCTTCTACTGAGATAACTCAACACCATCACCCTTTGCTTGATCTCCTTTATCGTACCATTAGTATACCATATCCTTCAGTTGGTAGGCGGCAAACTCCACACCCTCCATATTAGTGGTATGCATAACACAGAAGATCTTTTCCATCTCATCTAGAAAACCTTGATGATCCTCCTCAACCATAATACCTTAAAGGTTAGAGGATTCAATCTCGTGAATAGGCCAAAAATTATGGCCTTAGAAGATGGAGTAACAAGAACACTACACTCAGACTGAGTAGCTACCAACTGTGCCAACATATGAATAGACTGACGAAACTCAACATTCTCCACTTCAGCCTAAGGAGTTTAGGAAGGACTAGAGGGAACCGGTGGAACTTTAGGATAATCAGGAACTAGACCCCTAGATCGAGTTTGGACTCTATAAGTAGAGTGTGTCCCATCAACATTATTCTAGTTAGGACAGAGGAGTTTCTGTGAACTTTATATCACCATGACATAATCTAATGAACAAACAATAATTAGAGAGGATTCCAGGACTTAGACTCTGCAACTTGATAAAAAATCACAAGAAAGAGAAATATTCCTAAATGCCTTGTAGCCTCTCTTTTATGAGTATGGCACGTTATACACTCTTCAAAGAGACTTTACTCAACACGCTATTGTGGACTCCCAATTGACCATAAACCTAGATCTGATACCAACTAAGCATGACCCAAACCCAGGCCTTATCATAATGGGCATCTTAAGTCTAAAAAGGATTGAAGATCATCCCCGATACCTAATCTAACTAACCAACATATACCCTGAGTTAAAAGAATTCTAAACATATAATAAGATAAAGATTATTTAGAATGTAATGACTTTGGGATAGGTCTATAACCAAGACCAACCCAACCAAGTCAATCGTCCAAACCAAACCAACAACCACAAAATAATAACAAAATCCATACCCATTCCATAACATACTCATGTCTATAGTTTGTCCATACAAAGCCCCAAAAACAATCCAAGAATATCTGGTTGGAACATGCCCCAACCATAGCCAAAACCATTATCCAAGTCTAATCTAATAAAGACATAAGAAAACTTAAAGAAAGAAATGGAGCCTTCTAAAGTAGGAAAGTTCACCACTTCAAGTCAACACAAGCTGTCCCCAAATTCAAGTCACTGAGTAGGAGGTGTGATGTATGACCAGTCCCTACATCGCATGGGGATACAACATCCAAAGATAGTTAGTGGTTGGAGCGCTAGCATGTAACTCAAGGATAAGGATAATATAATTCAACAGTTCAAAACTAGTCAACCAATGGACGTAACCGATGTAATACATACATATACATAAATATACAATGTCGGGATTGGGAACAAGATTAACATGAACTTTGAAAACATTAACTTTGTCTATATAGAATAACCATCATATATTTAGACACCCATAGGCTATATAGGCCCAGCTCCCCCTTAGATGGAAGGGCCCTAATGCGTATATCCACATGAACCAGAGAATATCCATAATTGTATATGCCTATGTGGGGATTCGAATCTCCAAGAATAATCAAAGTGACTTAAGAACCAATACATATATTATGGGGGACTCGAACCTCTCATTTATATATTTATTCAGGGGACTCAAACCACTCGGTCATAAAGACACCCGCACCGGCTAGCGCGATTTCCAATGTTAGTCCTTTGAACTTTTACTTTCATAGCCTGGCTACACATCCCACTTTAAAGCCTAATAAAAATATCCATTACATATACACAATCATTAAACTAATTAATTTCCAAGGCATTCCATTGTTATCGCCATATCAGCAGCACTTGCAAGCATACCATATGCCATTAACATTATTTGTCAATTGTTAATTTGGGACTCAAACCCATAGTCTAATAAAGACATACATTCAATTCAATATGTTGGGACTCAAACCTGTTTATCCAATTAAACTACCAAGGTTACAAATTCAGATCAATGTATACCCAACAAGGCCTTCACAAAACCAATTACCAATGATTTACAATCTTTAGGCCAACCCCTTAGTTCAAACATAATTCAATATGTGACTAGTTTATTCTCATAGACATTTTCACAAACACATTGAAAGTATAACATTACAAAGACTAAAACCAAAGTAAAAACCATCAAGTTTAGGGTTAACCATGACCCAATTGTTAAACCATAATTACCAAGCACCCACATGTGTAAAACCATCATTAAAACATGTATAAATAAAATTTAAACCAAGAGTAAATACTACTCAACAATATGCAACAAGACCCTCAACATTGATTTTCACACCACTACTAATGATTCATAATCAAAGCTTTAAACACATGAGTTTTAATTAAATAAAAATGAGGGAAGATTCACACACCTTATTAATGAAGATTCACGAAGAGATTTTGGTCTTTAAGCCTTTAGATAATCACCTTGAAGAAACCCCAACCCAATCTTCAAGAGAAAGTTTAGAGAAAATTTTGAGAGTATTTTTATCTTCCAAAGTGAGTAATGAGAGACAAATTAGTGTTATAGGTTGTGGGGTCTTAAGGGTTTGGGTTGGAAAATGTCTAAAGTACCCTAAACTTAAAAGCTGAAAATGTGTGTAGGAGGGTACAACTTGGCCACTTAACTCGTACACATAACATATGAGTGGTACCCACCACTCGTACCCTAGATAAAATATTGGACTCCAGTTCTGTCCAACATACGACTTCATAGACTAACTCGTATCCACAACATATGATTAGTACCCTAGAACCGTACCCTAGGTAACCTACCAAGTGCTTGACACACTGAAGAATATACGAGAGGCTCTCCTATCTCGTACCATCAACATACGAACCTTATGATGTCTATTCATACCTTGGATAGAAAAAAACTAAAACCACACTGAGTAACATACGACGAAGACCCCTAAATCATTCCCAAATTATATGACAAGTAAGCATAAGTCGTATGATGATAAAAAAACATGAGTCGTATGATGATAAAAGATTCTTTTCTCATTTTCTTCCATTTTTTAGGTTTTGACCTTCGGGTTAAGAGGTTTTTGGATGAGTTCTTCCATTTTTGAGCTTGGATAAGCTCTAACTCATTATTTAAATTTTTTTACTTTAATTCTTATCATCTAAAACCCACTAAATTATGATTTAAAAAATAAAATTTGAGGATTTTGGCTAGAAGGCCTAATTATAGTTTTTTTGAACCTTATTTTAAACCCATTTTCACTTGGGTTTTCTTTAATGGATTTCTTTAATCGTGGGTAAGGTCTTTCTAAAAAAAACTTTTGGTTTTACCTTTTTTTTTGAAAACTCATTTCTAGGGTCCATTTTGACCTTGACTTGGAAATAGGAAATATGGATATTGTTGACTTCGTTGTTCAAGGTAAGTTATGGATTAACTTTCTTCAGTCATTAATATTTGCATAAAATATACTTTGGATTTGGTTATTAATTATGGAAATAATTTTCTTACTGCTGTGTGCCCGTGTGGGGACTTATGTTATTGTTATTGGTACTTTGAGATAATAATTTCTATGTGTGACCCATGTGGGGGTTTTATCTGATATTGTTGGCCTTGTGTATTTATTTGGTTTTTCTTTTTATGGTAGAAATGCCCAAGTTGGGGTTAATATGATATTAGTAATGCCTTACTTACATATTTTACTCTAGTGGCACATGGCTTATACTAAATCTTGGATGGTTGACATATCAAGTGTATTTTGAGCTCACGTGCGTGTATATTGGTTAGATTTGAGATCCTCATTCTGGTTTAGTAGTGGGCATTACATCCTCATATCATACATAGATTCATGAGATATTGTTACCATTGTGGAAATGCTATTTTTTTTGATAGAAATTTGACACTTTTACAAATCCTTATGCTATAGCCTAAAATTGTAGAGAAGATATGAATATTAAGACTGGAATTGAGTATTGTGATTATATATGGGTTGTGAACCCCCATGGGTCCTCTTATGAGCACATCTACTTGGTTGGTGTATATAGAGGTTATGCAATAACCTCAAACATATCACATTATTATCATTATCATCCTCATTGCATTTCACACATTATGCATCTTCAGTGTTGTGATTTCGTGTTTGAATTAATGTATATCTATTCTGTATTTCTTTTTCATACTTGTATCTAGTTTATGTGATATATCTATAACCATTAGTGGAAATAGTGTGAGCTACTATTTGGGACATTTTCTGCTGGTAGGTGATGTGCTCATAGTGTATAATTATATACTTTGCTCAGTCAACCTATCATACCTTCTGAGAATAAGCAGACTGTACTCATCTCTACTGTGCCCTTTTAGTAAAAATCCAAGTACGAGTATGTTGCACTGTAGCTAAGTTTGAGCGGTGATTTGATACATTTGAGGTAGGAGTCACTTTATGCTTTTAGAGTTGACCTCATTCCCCATCTTATCTAGTTTATGTCTTATCTTGTAATCATAGACAAATTTGTTTTCTTTTTTTGATCATCAATTGTATTTTTAGACTTTTAGTTGTATGTAGATTGTTCTTATACTGTGACACCAAGTTTTGGGATAATTTACGGTATTATTGTGATTTAGACTTCCACTATGTTTATGCATGAAAGGTTTGACTTCATTCTAGAAGTCTTGCCTTGGGATTTGTGTTGTGATTGCCATTTACATATCAATTTGAGTGATTGGCTTACTTGTCAAGGCTTTGCTGCGACAAGTGCCATCATAACCTGACCTTTTGCATCGTGACAAATTAGTAGTAGAGCATCTAGGTTAATCGATCTCATAAGTGTAGAAATAGGGTGTCCGGTAAAGTCTCGCAGATCGGTATTCAGATGTCTGTATCTATCTTTAAGAGGCTATGAGATATCTTTAGGAAACTTCCTTATTTTGTTCCTTATCATGCAGATCTTTCATATCTAGTGTTCTAAAACTATGCTTCACTCTTTTCTACATAGATGGTGAGGACTAGATCTCGTGAGGCTAGAGATGCTAAGCTATTATCAAAGGAGAGATCTCATTCTAGGGGATGAGTTATGAGTAATAGATGTGATTGAGGTGGAAAATAGGCATAAGGATCGGGCCCTTCCAGAGGTAGTACTAGGGGGATCTCCTCTGAGCCTCAGGTTGAGCATGCTAGAGATATGGGACCTACTCAGGTTTCACAGAGTTCGTCTACCCCAATTTTAGAGGGTGCTCCTTTCAGTGTACCTGGTGTTCCTCCAGCTTCAAGTGCTGTATCTCCATTGGATCTAGAGTCTGCTCTTGGTGT
The DNA here is from genome assembly GCF_002878395.1 of Capsicum annuum. Taxonomy (NCBI): domain Eukaryota; kingdom Viridiplantae; phylum Streptophyta; class Magnoliopsida; order Solanales; family Solanaceae; genus Capsicum; species Capsicum annuum. Next base: position 122,686,925 of record NC_061113.1, read on the forward strand.
TCCTCCAGCGCCAAGTGTGTACCCCTCTTTGTGCCAGATTCTATATATAGTGTTCTTCCAGCTTCGAGTGTGTTCCTCTAGTGGTACCGACATCTACTTATGGTACTCCACAAAATCCGAGTGTTGTTCTATCATGATCTAAAAGCTAAGTGTCATGGTGACACTTATCGCGGATAATGCCTTGACAAGTAAGCAACTCACAACCATTGATATAAAATAAGGAAACAACACTAAAATCCCCATGGCTAGACTTCTAGAGTGAAGTCGAACCATGCATATCTAATAATAGTAGAAGAATGCATAAAAGTAATACCATAAACCATCCCAAAACCTAATGTCATAGTGTAAGAACAATATACATACAACTCAAAGTCTGAACATACAACTGATGATCCAAAAGAAAATACAAGTTTTTCTCTGAATACAAAATAAGACATAAACTAGATAGAATAAGGTTAGAGGTCAAATCTAAAAGCATAGAGGGGACCCTACCTTGGATATATAAAATCACCGCTCGAACTCAACTACTGTGCGATACATTTGTACCTGGATTTGCACCGAAAAGGCACAGTAGGGATAGGTACAGTCCACTTGTACTTGGTAGGTATCATAGGCCGACTGAGTTAAGTAGAAAATAAGGTATATAAATACACATTATGAGCATATCACCTATAATCAGAAAATATCCCAAATGGTAGCTCATACCGTCTCCACTAATAAATCTAAATATATCACATAAACAAAATACAAATACGAAAAGAAATACAGAATAGATATAATCAAACAAGAAAGCATAACACTGAAGATACACAATGTATGAAAATCAATGAGGATGATAATGATGATGTGGTATGTCTGAGGTTATCGCATAACCTCCGTATACACCCAACGAGCACCTATGTTCTGGGTAGGACCCATGGGGGGTTTGTAACCTATATACAATCTCAATAACCAATACCAGTCTCAGATCTATGTCTCCTATCTAGCTTGTGGACTATGACAGGAGGTTTTTGGAAGGTGTCGCATTTCTGTCTGAAAAGCCAGTATTTCCACAGTGGTACTAATGTCTCATAAATGTATGTATGATATTAAGATGTAATGCTCACAACCAAACTTGAATAAGAATCTTAAATCCAACCAATATACACTTAAGTGAGCTAAAAATCCACTCAATAGGGAAATCATCCATGATCCAATATAAGCCATGTACCATTTGAGTCAAATATGCAAGTAATATATCTTTGATACCAACTTAGGCATTTCTACAAAGAAGATAACAACCAGTGCATACATAAAGCCAATAATATTAGATAAAACCCCCACATGAGCCACACATAACAATTATTGTCTCAAACCTGAAGCTCAAAACCTCAAAAATAGGGAAATGAGAAACAAGAGTTTTTAACACTACCCAGGCATGACCGCTTAAGCAGCCACTTGACCGCTTAAGCGGTACCCGCGAGCTGGTCAGTCTGCACTGGCGGACAAGGGGACATTTTAGCAGCCTTCGCTTAAAAGGAAAAGGCTTCTCTTTAGTTTCCCTATATGGTGAGACGTATTGCTTTAGCGGCCACTGCTAAAGTGACTCAAGTGCTGCTTTAGCGATTGCACCAGCTGGGACTTGGAAAGTTTTCATTTGGAATCTTGAGAACGCAAACGAACCATGCTATCTTATCAAATTCAACATTCTAGATTCAATGGAGACATTATATTTTTGTAAAGAGATTGCTTTCACAAATTTGACCTCGAGACCCAATTTCACAATCTTTCAAACCGAGGGTCAAAATGAGACAGAAAACCCTTAAGATCAGACCAACTATACTACCAACCTAAAATCAATGTTTCGGTCTGCGGGCATAGTCTGTTTTGCCATCTGACAGACAAAATAATAAAAGTTGATCGAAGTCAATTATAAGACCTTTTTAACCTCTAAAATCCACAGAATCACACAAATCACACTGTAATGCATTGGAAATTGTGACAACCATTCCCACACCCCAGAAACATCACATAGCAACCACGAGGAGGGGTAAAATACTCAAAGCACATAAAAGTGAAAAAATTATAGAATCAAGCCCTTATAATATACTTCACTAAGAACTAGTTCACCCTCAAACTAAAGGAAAGAGAAATCTGAATCAATGGAAAGCTGGGGATAACTACCACACATATCAAACTCGACATCCCAAGTAGCTTTATATATAGGTTGATGTCTCAACTGGACCTTAACCACTAGAATATCTCTAGAACATAGTCGTTTAACTTCCCTAGCTAGGATGGAGAATGGATCCTCAATAAAGGACAATCTTTCATCTAACTGCACTGAATCCCAAGGACTGACGTGAGACTTATCCAGAATATAGAGCCATAGAACGGATACATGAAAAACTGGATGAACGACTGATAAATTTGGGGCAATGCCAGCTTATAAGCTACATCTCAAATAGTCCGAAGAATCTCAAAGGGTCCAATATACCTTGGGCTAAGCTTTCTTTCTTTCTAAATCTCATCATGCTTTTTATGGGAGAAACATGACGTAAGACTCAATCACTAACACTAAATATCAAGGCACGAAATCTACGATACATATAACACTTCTACCTACTTCGAGCCACTCAAAGTTTTTTCTAAATGACCTAAAGTTTGTCCAACGACTCGCAAAATAAGTCTATACCTCGAGGCCTAATCTCAGAAACCTTGAACCAACCAACTGTAGAACGACAACACCTACCATACAAAGCCTCAAAGTGAACTATCTCAATGCTAGAATGGTAGCTATTATTATACTCAAAATCCACCAATGCTAAATGCTGCTCATACTGACCTCCAAAGTCCAAAACACAAGCATGGAGCATATTTTCCAAAACTTGAATAGTCTGCTATGACTGACTGTTGGTCTAGGAGTAAAAAGTTATGCTAAGATCAATTTGGGTACCCCAACTCCTTCGGAAATGCCTTCCAAAAGTGAGAAGTAAACACCCAATCTCTATATGATATAATAACAATGGTACACCATGGAGATGAACTATCTCATGAATATAGATACGGGCAAATATCTCAACACTGAAAAAAACCTGAATAAGAATGAAATGAGAGGATTTGGTCAATCGATCCATAATAACCCAAACACTATTAGAACCTTGAGAAGTATGAGGTGATCCAGTCACAAAGTCCATAGTGATCTATTTTCAGTTCCACTCAAGAATAGTAACCTCTGAAGAAAACACCAGGCCTAATATACTCGGCCTTCACCTGCTGGAAACATAGGAAATCAGATACAAAATGCATTACATTCTTCCTTATATCACCCTAGCAGTAGAGCTATCTCAAATTATGATATATGTTGGTCAGTCCTAGATGAATAGAGCACCTAGAACATTGCCCCTCATCCACTATCAACCTCACCCAATCACCCACTCTCAACACACAGACTTGGCCTTCAATCCTTAAAACACTATCAGAATCAAGTGAGTCCTCCTTAGCTTCACTATTTAACACCTTAGCCTGAATCACTCTACATTCAATCATTAAACTGATGAGCTCAAATCTGCCCCATCAAAGAAGATCTAGCCTCCAAAAATGCCAAAACACACTAGGTGTCAAAATATTAAGCCTAACCATCTGTTATCCAAAGACTAAACCTCTAAGGACAAGGGGCTTCCCTGGGTAAAAAAATGCACCAAGCTACCTATACTAGTTGACTTCCAACTCAAGGAATCCACAACTACATCAGCCTTACCAATATAATAGAGAATAATAAGGTCATAACCCTTAAGCAATGCAAGCCAACAATTCTTCCTCATATTCAGATCTTGTTGGGTGAAGAAATACTAAAAGATGTAATGATCCAAGAAGATCTCACAACAAAATCCATACAAGTAGTGCCTTCATAACTTCAATGTAAATACAACCATGCATAACTCCAAATCTTAAGTAGGGTAATTTTTCTTATAGGGATTCAATTAATGCGAAGCATACACAATTACCGTACCCTCTGACATCAGTATAACATCCAACCGATTCAATTAATGCGAAGCATACACAATTACCGTACCCTCTGATATCAGTATAACATCCAACCCAACACCCAAAGCATCACAAAAGACAGTAAAACCCATGCCCTTTTTAGGCAAAGTCACGATAGTAGCTGAGGTCACAAGCACCAAACCACTAAAAAGGAATCTTCTTTAGAGTAAACTTAGTCAAATAAGCCATAAATAGATGAAAAACCTCAACAAAGCATCAACAGTAGCCTACTAAACCAACAAAACCCCATATCTTTGTAGGAGAAGTAGGCCTAGCCCAATTATGAACTGCTGCAATCCTTACCAAATCAACTGTGATACCATCCTTAGTCATCACATGACCTAAGAAAGAGAAAAACTCCAACCAAAACTTGCACTTGGAGAACTTATCAGAAAACTTCTCATCTGTTAATATCAAAAGTACAATCCACTAATACTTCTCATGATCGGCTTATTCTTAGAGTAAACTAAGATATCATCAATAAATTTAAGGACAAAATAGTAGAGATACAGTTGAAACCCAATTCATCAATTCCATGAACACGACAAGGGCATTGGTCAACCCAAAGGATATGACCAAGAACTCATAATGACTGTACCAAGTCCAAAAAGCTATCTTTGGAATATCTAAAGCTCTAATCCCCAACTGGTGATACCCTGACCTCAATTCAATCTTTAAAAACACCAAAGCACCCTAAAGCTGATAAAAAAAATCATAAATGCGAGAAAGAGGATAATTATTCTTAACTGTCACATTGCTCAACTATTGATAATCAATACACATACGCATAGACCTATCTTTTTTCTTCATAAACAAGATAGGAGCACCCCAAGGTGATACACTAGGTTGGATAAATCCCTTATCTAATAACTTTTGTAATCAATACTTTAATTTTTTTAACTCTACTGAGGCCATACTATAGAGAGGAATAGATACATGCTTGGTTCCTGTCTCAATATTAATAGAAAAATAAATATCACAGCTCAAAGGCATATCAAGAAAATCTTAGGAAAAGCATCTATAAAGTCATGAAAAATATGAAAAGAATCCAAAAAAGGTAGTTAAGCAATACTTGTATCACGAAGATAGTCCAAACACGATAAACATCCCTCTCAACAAAGTGATGAGCACAAAGAAATGATATAACTCTCTTTGGTCCTGAATGAAGTACACCTTTCCAAGCTATCCTTAGTACACCCGATAGAGCTAAAGTCATCTTAGCATAACAACCTAGAAAAACATGATAAGGAGCTAACCAATCAATCCCCAAGATGATATCAAAATCTACCATATCTAGGATGATTAAATCTACCTAAGTTTTAGGCCCAAAAAAGGTCATTACACAGGATCGGTAGACCTGATTCGTCATTAAAGAGTCTCTTACAGGGGTAGATACATAGATAGGCATAAAAAAAGGCTCAATAGTAGAATAAAAACCTAAAGAAAAATATGTAGACATATAGGAGAATTTGATCCCAGATCAAATAACATAGAGGCATATCTGAAGTAAATAGGGACTATACTTGTGATAACAATGAAAGCCTCTTCCTCTTGTTTGGTGGGTGTAGCATAGCACTACCACATATACTACCTGACTAAGTAGCACTACGACCACTACTACAAGAACCACTACCTCTGCCTTACACACTTCTTGTAGCACCTCTACCTCTTTATGGGTCACCTTTCACTATCAATATAGGAGTAGGTTTAACAACATAACAGGGACAATCCTTGTCCAAATGGCCAAGCTCATTATAGACATAGTAAATTCTATAGCCTGGCTCAATAGGAGGAGGTATGAATGAGCTAGAATAACCTCCTTAGAATAAAGCCCGATCATCCAAAGCTGATGAACTAGAAGACCTATTACCTAAGCCTCATAAGTTTGCCTATACTTCTCTACCATGATATATACAGGAACTTCTAAAATCACTATCTCAAGGATTGTGACTACTAAACTCGGCCTGATAGCGTAGCCTCTTGGCACATCCCTAAGAAGCTCAAAGAATAGACTCAGTCATCTTCGCATGATCCACTATAATTTAAAGTAATGCCACCATCTGGGTAGTAACTAACTAAAGAGTAACATCTAATCACTTTATAAACTTCTAAATCTTCTTAGATTTAGTGGTAATACTGGATATAGAATATCTTTAAAAGGCATGGAAATATGTTTTATACTCACGAACAGTCAGGGAGACCTGCTTTAAATAATCAAACTCATCTCTCATCTGATCCCTCAAACTGTATGGCACAAACCTGTCCATAAAAGCTTCAACAAATAACCCCATCATATTTGGAAAACCTAGAGGTCTGTAACTAATAAATGACCTCCATCAATCCCTGAACATATCTTTTAATTGGTAGGTAGTATAAGCAACCCTATGCAACTTAAGTAATCCAAGGTTATAATTTCTCTCGATAATCAATCAAGAACTCATAAGCATCCCCACCCACAACACCACTCAACTTGGGTGGACCCAAGCAGGTGAATATCTCAAACCCTATTTCTGATCCTCTAAAAAGAATAACTATACTCATAATAATATGAGACATAGTAAAGCTGGTTGCCTGAGTTCCCATCTAAGGGGGTAACATAAATGAAGACTGAACTTTTAATCTCATAATACCATACTCGGATACTGGAACAAAAAAAGAAACAACACTTGAAGTCTGTAGAGTACCATAAGCAAATATTAGAACTACTAGAGGGACCACACTTAGAGACAAAGGGACACTATAGGCAGACTCTATCACAAATAAAGGTACATCACTCAGAGATGGAGAAACACGATAAGCAGACTCTGGATCTCATTGAGGTACAATACTCAAAGTTGGAGGAGCACCTGGTATGCTCAGAGGAACACCCTCTAAATGAGTCAGCAAATAAATTAATAACCCATTAAAGACTAGGGTAAAAGAACTCTTTAAAACTTGAGTAGGTCTTATATCTCTAGCATGCTCAACCTAAGGCTTAAAGAAGATCCCCCTAGTGCTACCTCTAGAAGGTTTAGATCTTTGTGCCCATACATGACCTATAACTGATGTTCTAGATTTTGATGAAATATTTTGCATCTATTTCTTGGGAAAATTGCATGTTTTCAAGCAACCAAGGTTATATTTAATACTGGGTTTTAGTGTTTCAGGGAAAGGAGCTAGCTGAAGGAAAAGACTCAGAAAATTAGCAGAAAAACACTTCTGACGATCAAAATGGTAGACCACCAGTCTCGCGATGAACTATCAACTTAACCGTCAGGCTCAAATAGAATCCATATTTTAGAAGACTCAGTGATGGCCCATGTAGTAGACCACCAGTCTTGCGATAGACCACCACCATGGATGTCAGTGCTAAGAAGTACTTGGCATCCTAAAACATCTAGCAACAGCTCATATGATGGACCGTTAGTCTTGCGACGGACCACCACTTTGGCCATCAGTGTTAAGCAGAACCTGTCTCTCCAGGATCATTAGCGATAGCCCATATGATGGACAGTCAGTCTTGTGATAGACCACCACTTTGTTCGTCAGTGCTAAGCATAATTTTACTTTCAAGGACCATCAGCGATGGCTAATATGGTGGACCGTCAGAATTCCGATGGACCACCACTTTAGCCATCACTTTGGAAGCGATTTTTATAATTTCAAATTTTAAATCCTTTTTGGCTGGGAACATATAAATACCCAGTTTTAGGTTTTATATTTTATCTTTTATCAGAGTTTTCATACTTGAAACATATTGTACGTAGTTTTCTCTGAGATTCATTCTAGAATTGTGGATCTAGATTCCATTATCATTTTCTGTATTAAAGATTGAAGAACAATATTGTAACTTTTGTAAGTAAATTCTATATTAATTTATGAATAAAACAATAATTTCTTCTCTTTTTGTGATGGAGATGTGTGGCTAAGCTCCCATAACTAGGGTTATAGGAGCCTTGATATGAATAGCTGATTGGGGGTTGTGAATCTAGTAGATTCCTATGATTAATTGATATTGCATAAACCCTTCTTCACTTTAATGACTTTTCTTGGTTGCAAACTTGAAAAGTGAGACCAAGAACAACATTTGTTCGAATAGAAAAGTGTTTGTTGAAAAAAAGGGTTTACATAAATCTAAGGTCTTTAATCTTTGGATAGAGGGTAGATGCCTTAATCAAATCAACCCATGTAAGAATATAGTTGAATAAATAATATGTTCCTTAAGTTTGAAAGAATTAAGGGATAAGCTACTCATTTAGGTTGAGAAACTAATGGGTAAACCATAGAATTCAATTACTCTTGCAATTAGAATTATTCATTGCGAATTCAAAATAGTTCACAACCCTAGCTACTTAAGCATCTTGGTAACCATAACTCTAGTTTGACTACTATTACTAAATTACTATTTGCAATATAATCGACATTTGGATTACTTTCTATGACAAATATTTAAATATAGTTTATAAATCAAAACCCCCACTTTATTCTAGAACCCTTGACTTATAGTCTAATAACAACGACAATACTTAGTCTACTTGTACCATGGGGGGCTGTGTTGCTGATATTCTTGACCCTACCATGTGCTATCTAGGAGAATCGACATATCTAGGATTATGTTAAGTTTGTAAGCTAAGTTTTCTTTTCATGATGACTGCAGAAAGGCTTTTGAATGCCTTAAGTCAAAACTGGTGGAGGCTCTAATTATTGTTGCTTTTGACTGGACGAAATCATTTGAGATTATGTGTGATGCCAGCGGAGTGACACTTGGAGTTATTCTTGGCCAAAATAAAGAGAAGTTGTTCCATTTGATATATTATGCAAGCAAGTCCTTGAATAGGGCCCAAAAGAATTATACCATGACTAAGCAGGAACTTCTAGCATTTATTTATGCTTTTGAGAAGTTTTGGGCATATTTGTTAGGTACTAAGGTAGTGGAGCACACTGATCACTCTGCCTTAAGGTACTTTTTGGTGAATAAGGACGCTAAGACAAGGTTGATCTGGTGGTATTGCTACTTTAAGAATTTGACTTGAAAGTCAAGGATAGAAAAGGATGTGAGAATCTGGTAGCAGACCCCTTATCCAGACTCAAAGGTGAGCAAGCAGTCAAGGAGGAGCTAAATATTAATGATTTTTTTTTTTGGATGAGAAAATATTAGCTGCAGTGCTCGAAAAAGTACCTTGGTATGCTGACTTCGCAAACTATGTGGTAAGTGAAGTGATACCTGAGAATATTTCCTTTCATCAAAAGAAAAAGCTTCTCCATGATGTGACATATTATTTCTGGGATGAGCCATATCTGTTTTGACAGTGTGCGGATGGAATTATTAGGTGGTGCATCCCAAAAGTAGATATGTTGAGTATACTGGAAGCGAGTCACGCTTCCCCAGCTGGAGGTCACCATGCAGGTGATTAGACTGTAAGAAAAGTTCTTTAAAGCGGCTACTATTGGCCCTCCTTGTTCAAAGATGCCTACGAGATCGTGAAGAGATGTGACCAATGCCAAAGAAAAGGGTCCATCTCAAAGCACCATGAGATAACAATGTCTAAAATGCTGGAGGTAGAACTATTTGATGTCTGGGGCATTGATTTCATGGGGCCATTGACTACATTTCAAAATGGGCTGAGGTAGTGGCTCTAGCAGATAATGAAGGAAAGAGAGTTGTTGCACTCTTAATGAGAAATATCTTCTCTCGCTTTGGGGTACCACAAACCATCATAAGTGATGGGGGATCATACTTTTGCAACAAGATGTTCAGAGCGGCCTTGGCAAAATATCGAGTAAAGCAGCATAAGGTGGCTACCCCATACCACCCATAGACCAGTAGGCATGTGGAAATCTTTAATCAGAAGATCAGAACCATCCTTGCCAAGACTATAAATGCTAGTAGGAAAGATTGGTCTAGGAAGTTGGAGGATATCTTATGGGCATATAGAACAACTTTTAAGACACCGATTGGAATGCCACTATACCAATTGGTTTATGGAAAGGCGTACCATTTGCTGATTGAGCTAGAGCATAAAGCATTATGGGAACTGAAGTGGCTTAATCTAAACTAGAAGGAGGCAGTGGATATGAGACTGGGGAAACTGAATAAGATGGATGAGTTCCATCTTGGAGCTTATAAAAGAGCTGACTTATACAAAGAAAGAATTAAGAAGTACCATGAACGCAGAATTGAAAAGAGGGATTTTTTGAAAAGTGACTTGGTGCTCCTCTTCAACTCCAAACTTAACCTTTTTCCAGGAAAGCTCAAATCCAAATGGCCTGGCCTATTCAAAGTTAATTTAGTCTACTCATCTGGAGTAGTAGAACTTGAAAATGAAGACGGAAGTGTCTTCAAGGTTAATGGGAAGTGTGATAAAGAGTGTTGCTACTATCTATCTCGATAAAGTCTAAGTAATCAAGATAACTGAGTTGTACCACAATGATAAATTAGGAGCTAGTGGGAGGTAACCCACAGTGTGCTATTGTAAAGCATTGGCTAAGTTATTTTGTTATTTTAGAGCATTTTTGATATGTTTGTGAAGTGTACAGGATTGGAAATACAGCAAAAAAAGGAGTAATACAGCTGGAAAAAAGGTTGACGGCCAAATTGGTGGACCACCAGTTACCTGACGGACCACTATTTGCTCCAACAACCAGATGCTAAAAATCTGAGTCACTAGAACAAAAGTGAAGACCAAATTGGTGGACCACTAGTTACCTAGAGGACCACCATTTCCTCCATTGCAAAGATGCTGAAAATCTGAGTCACTAGAAAAAAATTAATGGTGAAATTGGTGGACCGTCACTGATTTGGTGGATCACCACATTGACCATCAAAATTAAGTCGAGTTTCCAATGTTCTTGTAAGGTCCAATAACCAAAGTGGTGGACCATCACAAATTTCATGGACCACCATATTGGTCGTCGAAATTAAGCTGAGTTGGCCATGTTCTAGTAAGATACGACAGCCAAACTGGTGGTCCATTGCATATCCGACGGACCGTCGGTACAGCCGTCGCTTTTATCCTAGTACTGGGTCGGGTCGGGCTAAAATTGATGCTTATTTAAGTGAACTATACTTGACCCAAATGATTTAAAGAGGTAAAAATAGCGGCTACATACGTTGTAACTTTTTCAACTTCTTCAACTAACCAAATCCCTTTGGATTCAAAGAATCTGAAGGCATTTGCTCTTCTTAGGACTCTCTAGCTCTTTCCTTTTTCCCTATTTAAGCAAACCTTCTCTTTTTTTTATCTTTATCACAAATAATCTTGAGAGCAATTACTAAAGTTTTAAGCTAATTTTGTTTCATAAAGTTCAAGAAAGAAAGAAAGAAGCTACTGTAGAACCAAGGTATGAGCACAACCCTGTACTTCTTTTTTTGAATTGCAAAAGCATGAAATGAATTAGTGGTTCGTTGCTGAAATTCTATCTTGTGTTTTTCTCCTTTTTTGAGTTGCTTTGAGTCCAGAACTTTAATATACACTATTGGGTGAAGTTTGATGTAACTCATACATTTAAAAGTGAGAAAATTTGTGCATAAATATGAACTTGGTGTCAATTTTGGCTAAAAAAATTAGGATGATATACTAAATGTTTGAAAAAATACCAAACTAAAAGCTTAATCTGGAGAAGGGGGTGCTATGGTTGATATAGTGGACCACTAGTTTTGCGACGTACCACTATATAGGCCATCTCAAAGACCCTAGAAATGACACCTACTGATAAGATGCAATGACCCAAATAGTGGAACACCAAAAACCTAACGGACTACCACTTTGGCCATCACAGAGCTCTGAAAAAATAGGTCTTCTGGATAAGACCTGGCGGCCCAACTGGTGGGCCGCCAGTTACCTGATGGACCACAAGTGTGGCTGTCAAGATAATGTTTTCACTGTTTAGAAGGTTTTGTGCTGTACACTAATTCCTTACTTCTTTTTCAAGCATTATGGCTCGCAAACTTGCAACAAATAGAGGAGAAAGATCTCAAAGGGGTTGAGGAGAACCTGCACTCGGTTACAACACTAGGTAATGTGATAGGGAAACTTCCACACTCTCCCAGTCTAAAGAGGAGAGCGAAAACAGCACTAGTAGTACCATCTCAAGCCCATATGAGGTAACGATTTCTACAACTTAACCCGAGCCTGCTGAGGTTGAAACTGAAGCCGCAAATGTGGGAGAGCAAATAGAAGTGACTGATATAGACACTGAACCTAACGATACTAACGTTATTAAGCATAAGGATCCTCAAGTTAGGGAGGCAATTAGATGGTAGATAGAGGGAGCAACGATAAAATTCTATGATGGATTGACACCTATAGCAAGAGGGATAAAAAGGCCATTTTCTAAGGAACATCAGATAGTGACAATAGTTACATGAATATCTTGAGTTGGAACACTGTTTTGATGAGTATGAACTAGCATGGATGAGTAGGCTACCAGGATCGTATCAACCAAATTGTGTAAGAGAATTCTTTGCTATGTATTAGTAGAGAAGGACTGTCCAAAGGGGTCATTAGTTGTAAACTTGCCGAACAGAGAGTCAGTACCTGTCTGAGAAGTCAATGTCGATATTTCAGCCTAAACAATCAATAGGATGCTATTTGGGCCAAAGTACAAAGCTCTACCCGCTATGCCTGATCTTGAGTATAGGTTAAGAACTGCATCAACTCAGAGGCCTTGGGTGACTACATTATTGACGGATGATAGTGACCCCTCTTGGATGACCAATCCATGGGATAGCATTGCAAAATCTTCCATTATCTTTAAGACTAAGTATTGATGGGATATTGTTCATTTAAGGTTGATGCGAACAAAAGGTGATGGAAATTTGGATAAACACAGAGCTGTATTGGTGGTCGGTTTGGTTTTGGGCTAGCAGATTGACTTTGGCTAGATTATTACGAATGAGATATTCATAAGGGGACATAAAACAATCAGTATTACTGTTACCATGCTTAATCACAGAGTTATGCAGGCACACAGGTGTGCCTCAAATTCATGGAGTTGACAATGCAATCCAGGACACACATAGACAAGACATTGAGAAGTCGAAAGATGACTCAAAATTTGAGATATGTGTCACCAAGAATCCTACTTACCAAACTCAATCTACACCAACTCTCGATGCTACCAAAATTCCTGTAGGTATGCCTTTTCCCATCACCACCTATATGCCACATAAGTATGTATCTCTAAGTACATCTGTCGGGTCGGGTTCTGCACTATCTATGGGTGGAGCAGACTTTGTCGAATACAGGTTAACACAGGAAAATTTTGCCAAATTGGTGAAGCTATAAAAGAAGTTTCAGAAATAGTTAGATTAATGGGCGTCCGAATGAGGAAATCTATCTATTCCAAACTATTTAGACTAGGATGGAAAACATAGAGCATTGCATCAACAAAAGGATTGGTTCACTACCTCTCCTTGATTTTGCCAAGCTTATGGCTGAATTTGAGCAGGCAAAGACTGATATAGCAGATTTAAAGGGAAGGAAGCCACAACAGACTAATGGTGAGTGACGATGATAAATGTATTGTAGACCTGATGGAAAGACCTGTGAAAGATAAAGAAAAGCAGTACATGGATGAGTGAGCAGCAAAAAAAGCTGAAAAGAGGAGAAAGAGAGCAACAATGACACCAGAGCAACAAGAACAACATGGTCCAACGAGAGCTTGAAAGAAATCAAGAAAAGATGAAGAAACGAGAAAGAATAAATACAAAAATGAAGCAGCAGGAGTATCTACTAGTGCTGCCCCAGCAAGGGGGCAAAGTTCAGGCTCAGTTCGAGAGATGATTGCTTCGATTCTGGTGGGTGAGGTTTTGAGTCCCCTACCACCATAGGGACCAACATTGCATCAGGTGAGGACACAGGAGCCTCACCATACTTCACATATGGCTCAGATGAATAAGAGGAAATACAAGTATACCCACTCCATTATACTTTAATTTAATGCTTTGAGGATAATGCATATATTTTTTTGTGTATATGGGGTGGTGGTGGTGGTGTACTTGTACTATAGGGGGTTGTGTTATCGATATTATCGACCCTACCATATGTTATCTAGGAGAATCGACATGTCTAGGGTCATGTTAAGTTTGTAGTTGCAATTTTCTTTACTAGGTTTAACTTTAGGTTTGCATTTTTCTACTTTTTAAGTCTTGTTATGTTGTCAATGTTGGTCCATGAAATAAAGTGTTGTTTGTGTTAGTATCTTTTTGTGAATACGGATGATGAATGATGTTGGCATCAAGCTATGACTATTTCCATATGACTGTTTACTTTTGTCTCCTAGGATATGTGATCAGTTGTTAGTGAATCTGTAGTTGGCATTAACCTGTAAATACACATGACATGTGATGCAAATCTTAAGAATAGTAGAATGAGTTTGAATCAGTTGCCACTGTGTGTGCGAGTATTTGTATTAGTTCTTACATAGTATAGTACCTAGAACTTTCCTGGTTCAATTGATGTTGTTCTGTAGTTCATGAGATAAGAAGGGATGGCAGGCCACCTTGTGCTTTTAGTCCACTTAGCCAAAGTAATTAACCTTGACAAAAACAATTTTCCATTTTTGAACCCTTTTTTAAGCCTTTGTTAATTTTTCTTCATCACCAAGCATTCTAGTTAACTCTCTTTAAGTTGTTGACACCTAGCTCTGGCCTTGGCCCAATAGTGGGAAATGTGTACCTACACTTAAGCAAAACACCTAATTTGAGGGTGGCTATTGTAGGGCTGTTAACTGTCTAATGGAAAGTTGGTCAAGAATTTGAATTAGGGCATTTGGCCCTGGTCTATTTAAGACAATGCGTACCTTGACTTATTGCATCAGCCTAAGTTGAGGGTGGTTGATGCTTGTATGTATGTGTGTGTATGTGTGTGTGTGTGTATATATATATATATATATATATATATATATATATATATATATATATAAAGAAAAAAGGGTTATTATGGTAAAGCATGAATGAGCGAGAAAAGGGTAAGTGGCCTAGCAAAGCAACGGCCTTAGTAGGAAGAATTCAAAGGCAAAGAGAGTTAAAGCCTAGTATTTAGTCACTTTATCCCAAGAATCCTTCTTGAACTATCCTGATACCTTATTACTAGCCTAGAAAAGACCTTCTTGAGCTTAGAACTCAGCTATAAGAGGGAATTGGATGATAAAGGCAAACTTATAGGTGTATGTACTATGTTTGTAACTTCTTTGATGAGCGAGAGAGTTTTGATCTGTATCCAAAAATATAATGAGTGGTGGATATCCTTGATTGTGTAGGCAACCCGAGTCATACTTAATTTGGTTGATCTCTATATATTCTTGTATCCATGTTGTGTGGATGAATTGAATTTGAAACAATGCCGGTTATGGAGTCTGACATGGTAAACCATATGATTTGGTTGACAGGTGAATAGTTGTGTGAAAACTGGTTCAATAGTAAATGCCCGTCATTGTATTGTTCATATTTGTAATTTGGTACTGAGTTACTTAAGGACAAATAATTATCTTAAGTTGAGGGTGTTGATGTTTCGGCATTTGACGAAATAATTTGGATTTTTTTCTTAGGAAAATTACATGTTTTCGAACAACCAAGGTTGCGTTTAATGCTGGGTTTTAGTGTTTCAGGAAAAGGAGCTATCTAAAGGAAAAAACTCAGAAAATTAGCAGAAAAACATTTCTGACAGTCAAAATAGTGGACCACCAGTCTTGTGATGCACCACCAACTTAACAGTTAGCCCCAAACAGAATCCATGATTTTAGAAGACTCAGTGACGGCCCATGTGGTGGACCACCAGTCTTGCGATGGACCACCACCACCACTTTGGCCGACAGCGCTAAGCAGAACCTGACATCCTGAAACATTATGCAACAGCTTATATGGTGGACCGTCAGTCTTACAACGAACCACCACTTTGGCCATCAGTGCTAAGCAGAACTTGCCTCTCCAGGATCATCAGTAGCCGCCCATATAATGGACCGTCAGTCTTGCGATGGACCACCACTTTGGCTGCCACTGCTAAGCAGAACTTGACTTTCAAGGATCATCAGCGACGACTAATATGGTGGGCGGTCAGAATTCTAACGGACCACCACTTTGGCTGTCACTTTGGATGCGGTTTTCATAATTTTAAATTTTAAATCCTTTTTGGATGGGAACATATAAATACCCAATTTTAGGCTTTATCTTTTATCTTTTATCAGAGTTTCCATACTTGAAACATATTGTACGTAGTTTTCTTAGATATTCATTCTAGAATTGTGGATCTAGCTTCCATTATCATTTTCTCTATTGAAGATTAAAGAACAATAATTGTGACTTTTGTAAGTAAATTCTGAATTAATTATGAATAACACAATGATTTCTTCTCTTTCTATGATGGAAATGTGTGGCTAAGCCCCCATAACTAGGGTTATGGGAGCCTTGATGTGAATAGCTGATTGGGGGTTGTGAATTTAGTAGATTCCCATGACTAATTGATATTATATAAACCCTTCTTCACTTTAATGACTTTTCTTGGTTGCAAACTTGAAAAGTGAACCCAAGAACAACACTTGTTCGAATAGAAAAGTGTTTGTTGGGAAAACAAAGGGTTTACATAAATCTAAGGGTTTTAACCTTTGGATAGAGGGTAGATGTCTTAACCAGATCAACCCATGTGAGAATATAGTTGAATAAATAATATGTTTCTTAAATTTGAAAGAATTAAGGGATAAGCTACTCATTTAGGTTGAGAAATTAATGGGTAAACGATAGAATTCAATCACTCTTGCAATTAGAATTATTCATTAGGAATTCAAAATAGTTGACAACCCTAGCTGCTTAAGCATCTTGGTAACCATAACTCTAGTTTGACTACTCTTTCTGAATTACTATTTGTAATACAATCTCTATTTGGATTACTTTCTGTGACAAATATTTGTATACAATCGATAAATCAAAACCCCCATTTTTTCTGGAATCCTTGATCAACAGTCTAATAACAACCAAAATACTTAGTGAGCCTAGTATTCCCTGTGGGATTCGACACCCAACCTAGTTGGGTTCTATATTTGACAGTGACCGCTTACACTTTCTAATGAGAGTTGTAATTTGGGTGTATCAATAACCTACCCCCTAAACTAGACCCTCTCCTCAAATGATGGCTCAACATCCCACATCTCATGGTATCTAGACCTTACTATCTGCGATGAAAAGAGTGAGACACGATCTAGAACATAAGGTATGATGGATTTGCATAATGAAGAATAAAACAAAATGGTTTCCTAAAGATATCTTATATCCTCTCAAGATAAATTCTGACATCTACATATCGATCTATGAGACTTTACTGGACACCTCGTTCTTACACTAATGAGATTGATAAACCTGGCTGCTTTAATACCAATTTGTTATGATCTAAAAACTAAGGGTCATAAGGGAACTTATCCTGGCTAATGCCTTGATAAGTAAGTGAATTAACCAAACTGATATAAATAAGAAACAATATCAAAATCCCTAAGACAAGACTTTTACAAAAAATTCAAACCATACGTATACAATAATAGTGGAAGCATGCATAACAATAATACCATACACTATCCCAAAACTCAATGTCACAGTGTAAGAACAATCTATATACAACTCAAAGTCATCATATACAACTAATGATCCAAAAAACACAAGTCTGTCTTTGAATACAAGATAATACATAAACTAGATAGGATAAGGTATAAAGTTAACTCTAGAAGCATAGAGTGGCTCCTACCTCAGATATAATAAATCACTGCCCAAACTCAGCTGTCGCGTGATGCACTCATACTTGGATCTGCACGAAAAAAGCACAGTAGGGTTGAGTACGGTCCACTTATACCTAGTAGGTGTCAAAGTTCAACTGAGCAAAGTAGAAAATATGCTATATAAATACATACTATAAGCACATCACCTACAATCAAAAATATCTCAAATGATAGCTTACATCACTGTACCTAACAGTTTTAAATATATCACATAAAATAGATACATATATGAAAAGTAAATATAGAATACATATACATCTTATAAAACACAAAAGCACAACAATAAAGGTGCATAATATATGAAATACAATGAGGATGATAATGATGATGATGTGATATGTTTGAGGTTATCGCATAACTTCCGTCTAAACCTATTAAGCACTGCTTCTATGTATGACCCATGGGAGGTTCGCAAATTATATATAGTCTCAATAACCAATACTAGTCTCAATATCTATATCTCTCTTTTGGCTCATGGATTATGCTAGAAGGTTTTTGAAGGTGTCACATTTCTGTCAGAAAAACTAGTTTTCCATAGTGGTACCAATGTCTCATAAATATTTGTATGATATGAGGATGTAACGCTCACAATAAAATTAGAATTATAATCTCAAATCCAATTTATGTACACATATGTGAGCCAAAAATCCACTTAATAGCGCAAACATGCATGATCTAATATAATCCATGTACCATTAGACTGAAATATGCAAGAAATATATAATTGATACTTAATAAAACCAAACCTAGTCATTTCTACCTTGAACAAAACAACCAATAATATAGGATAAGACTCCCACATGGGCAACAAATAACAATTATTGTCTCAATCTACCAATAACAACAACATAAGCCCTCACACGAGCACACAATAGTAATAACACTATTTTCCTAATTCATTCCCATACCCAAATCATGCTTTTATATAAGATATTAACTACTCAACCCAGTCTGAAAAAAGTTAAGTCATAACCTACCTTAAACAATGAAATCCCGGTCCTAAGCCTTTAATCACGGGCCTTTCCTCCTGAATACCTTCAAAACCAACTAAAACATATAAATATAGAATCTATGTATTAAAAGAAAGCTAATAATACCTATGCCAATATTTGGTTCGGGTTCAAAAATGGACCTTTAAAATGGATTTTTTTAAAAAAAGGGTAAAATACGAATTTTTGTTTATAAAAACTTTATCCATGGTTAAAGAAATCTATAGAAGATAAACCTAGTTAAAATGGGTTAAAATTGGGGGTTAAATTGAAAAAAGTCTATTTTAGGCCTTCTGGGCCAAACTCCATAAATTTCACTTAAAAATAATAAAATTACGTGTTTTCAATGATAAAAATTAAAGTAAAAATTTTAAAATAGTGATTTGGAGTTTAATCAAGATTGAAAAAGGAAGAACTTTCCCAAAAAACCATTTAAATTGAAGCTCAAAACCTTAAAATAAAAGAAAAATGATATTTTATGCTACCCAAACATGATCGTTAAGCGGTCAACGCTAAAACGGTCAAGTGCCAGTTTAGCGGTAACTGTGAGTTGGTTAGTTCAATTTATAAGACAAGGGTCCGCTTAAGTGGCCCCCAGATGGTGATCTAGGTTTCTAAAGCAATCGACTGGCTTCTTTAGCGGCCACCTCTAAAGCAACCCAAGTGCCACTTTAGCGGTTGTACCAGTTGGGACTTAGAAATTTTTAAGTCCCAATCGACTTCTTCAAAATTTATTCAAAATCTCAAAAATAAAAATGAACTATGCTACCCTATCAAATTCATTTTTCTGGACTCAATAGCGGCATCAAGTTTTGAAAATAGGTTGTTTTCCCAAAATTGACCCCCGAGACCTAATTCTAAAATCTTTCAAACCAAGGGTCGAGATAAGATATAAAAGACATAAAATCACATCAACCATGCTCCCAAAGTAATATTGAAATTTTAGATATGCTAGCTCAGTCTATTTTTCCATTCGATACACATAACAATAAATGTTGATCAAAGTCAGCTATAAGACTTTTTCAACCTCCAAAACCACAACCCTACATAAATTGCATCATAATGTATTGGAAACTATGCCAACAATCTCCATACCCTAAAAATATTACATAGTAACCACAGGTAGGGGTAAAATGGTCAAAACACACAAAAATAAAAGATTTACAAAATCAAGCCCTTACATGTTCCTCCTTTTATGTTAGTATCAGAGTATGGTATTTTGAGGTTAGGAGTTCAGCCCTCATATATGTTACCCTCTTAGGTTGGATATCCATTATCTATATTCATATGCATCCTATTACTATAGGTATAGTAATGTCTTCTAAGGATCAGAAGAGGTTTGCAAGATTTTGTGATGATCTTTCAGGTCATTTTCTATATTTATTCTTATATTTACCATTTGATCTTCTCCATAGATTCCCCAAGCCATTTATGACTTTATGGGACCTACGGTTCAGTTACCGGATAGTTCATTTGGTTTTAGAGCCAATTCCCAATTTAGAAGTCTTCGTTTATTCAAAATAGCCACCGGGCAAAAACTTCAGTGAAACAATCTCGGATGCAAATTTTGACTACTCTAGTAGATCCATAATATTTAATTTAGGCTAGGTAGACCTTTGGTTTGGGTCCTAATGCACCTGAGCTTATTTTGACCTGTTGGTCATATAGATAAAAATTGGAAAGAATGGATATAGGACCCACATTTGATCGAAACAACCTCAGATTGAAAATCGGACTTTGCCATCATGTCTGGATTTTAGTCTAGGGAGACCTTTGGTTCAGTTCCAAGGCTCCCATACTTATTTTGGGCTATTGAGCAAATTTTATGAAAACTAATGAAACTATAGGTATGGGCCCCATTTTTGCCTAAACAATCTCTGATAAAAGTTTTAATGCTTCCAAGGGATTTTAAATGTTGTTTACACTCAAAATTCACTATTGGATCATGTTCTTTGGATTCCAGATTAGCTTCGAGGGTCAAAAACTTATGTTTGAGTTTGTTGTTATTTGGTGAAACTGCGATCGTGGCCAAGAGTGTAGTGATTGCGGGTAGAGTAATTGCGGCCTGTATGACCACGATACCAGTATTTCCTTAGTTGTAGAGGCTATATAAAGGCACCAATATGCGTTTGGGGCATTACTCCTTCACCATTTAGACCTAGAAACCCCAAAATAGGTGTAATAACTTAAAATTAGACATGAGGGGTGATTTGGGAGCTTAATTATCATCTTGTATCACAATTATCTTCAATATTAAGGTAAGAATTTTTTAAATTCATGCTTGAATTTTCTTAGTTTGGACCCAAAACCCCAATTTATCTTAGGGCTTGATTTTAGCCCAAAGTATGCTTAGTTTTCACCCATTCTTTAAGGGTTATGATTCCTTATTCATGTCTGAACATTGGGTTGGTCTCGGAAACTCATTTTCCATATATGGGACCCACTTGGGGTTTTGGTGTAGTTTTTAGGCCTAAAACACAATAGTGAAATATGGGTATTATTCGACTTGTATTGATAAATAGATTATGGTTTTGATAGTGTGATGGCATTTTGAGGATTGTAAAGTGAAGATGAGTATGTGGTGCATGAAGTGAGGTTTTACAATTTGTCCTTGAGGTAGGCTTCTATCTACTTTTCTTCATAGATAATGCGTGATATATGTTGCGTATGAATATGGATGTTAGGCTTGATTATGAGTAGGATTACTTGGCCTTGATATATTGATGTTTGGGGATTAGATGAGGGTTTTGGACTCGTAAGATGGAATGTTTATAACCCTTTTGTATCCTATTGCCTTTTCTCTTTAGTTTAGATTATTTATAGCATGGATATGATATAATGCTATGCTTGGAATATGGTTTTAGCATTTAAAGCGTGATTTGTATATTTGCCTTATTGGGCTAGTGTGGTAGTCTTAAAACCATAAGTTGTGTAGGTTTGACTTGAGTACCCTTTTTTCTAGTCGAAGTTGCTATCTTAGGCTTGAATACAACTTACTTGACATCTAGAAGATGAACTAGATACCTTAGCCTAGTTTAGGGCATAGTATGCCAAATTATGGAATTGTGGATTAGAAGTGGGATCATTCGACCTACTTAGGCCTATGCTTGTGTTAAGTCTTGTGGACTTAGTGTGGACATTAGACATAGGCGAGGCTAGTAATCCTTAGAATAAGTTTATATCATAACTTGGTAACTTGTACTGATGTTCCCGAATTGTGGCATTTGAGTTATGGTTGTGGTAATCCTTGTGGAAGTGATATTGAGAATTTAGAGATGATATTCATCCTAGATACGTTATGTGGCCTTTACAGATGCTATTTCCTCTTAGACTTGATGATTATCCTATAGAGACACTATTTTCTCTAAGAATTAATGATTGGCCTATAGAGTTGCTATTTTCATTAGTCATAATTGTTGGACCTATATAGACGAGGTTCCTCTTGGATATGTAAATTGGCCTAAAGAAGTGTATTCCTTGTAGTCATGATGTATGACCTATTGATATAAGATATCCCATAGATGATTGTATGTCTATATATATTATGCATCCTAGATATAAGATGCCTCTTGTGTGAGAGATTGTTACATGCCTATCTATATTATGCCTCCTGTATGTGAGACGGCTCTTGTGTGAGAGATGATTAATGCTTATTGATATTATGCCTCCTATATATGAATGCCTCCTATATGTGAGAGATATGATATGGCTTATAAATATGATTATTGATATGAGTCCTGGATATGTGTATGGGCCTAAGGTTGTGATTATGATGTTGTTATTATTTTGTATAAAATAATGGGCCAAGGACCGTGTTATGATATTTATTGAATTGCCAAGAAATGTTTATCATTATTGATGATGTTATTACAATTTATGAATATGAATATGTATATGTATATATATATATATACACACATCTCTACGGTATGGGATGGAGAAAGATGCGGTATGATGCTTATTATTCCACTGATTGAATACTGGTGATGAAATGCATAGATTTGGTACGTTTATGATTATTTACCATTATAAATGATGTGATTATAGATGAGATGTGATCTTATGACTGCTCTTCTATTTAGACAATTAAGCTATGTGGTAATTAGTTGTCTATTAGGGAACTATAGAACTTGATGTCTAGGAATCTAATGTATCAGTTAATGAATCTTGCTTGTCTGAAACAGGGTAGCTAACGATGGTTAGTTAATAAATGGTGTTAGTTAAAAAAAGATGGTTAGGTGACAAGTAGTAATGTGTTGTCTAGTAATGATTAATAGATATAGGATGATTAGTTGATAATAATGAATGGTGGATAAATGGCAGTTTTGGTCTAGTGATGAACCTTGACTAGATGTTAGATGTTGGACATTAAATAGAGAGTGGTTAGTTGCTATCCCATGAATAAGGATTATATGGAAGGATAATGTTTCGGATAATACCTAGAGGTTATATGATAACTAGCGAACTAGTGATTTTATAGTAATAAGTATTGGTTAGCTAATAACGAGTAGTTGGGAAGTATTGACTAGATAGATATTCTATGGTAATATTATTATGTTTATGAGTATTTTAGTTCATGTTATTCAGCAATGGCTATTATGATGATATTGATACCTGGCAAAGCCAGAGGATGCTATTATGATGATATTGATACCCGGCAAGACCGAAGGATAGTATTGTGATGATGTTGATACCTGGCAATGCCAAAGAATATATTGATAATATATTGATACCCGATAAGGCTGGAGGATATATTAATGATATGTTAATACCTGGAAAGGCCAGAGGATACTACTGATGATATGTTGATACCCGTCAAGGCCGGAGGTTCATTACGATGATGATAGTCCTGATAAGGACAGTTATGATGAGTTGTGATATTGATTGTGTACTTTGCATTCATTCCTGCATGCACATTGCATATAGAAGTATGCACCTATATTTATCAGCCGATATGGGACGATTGCATGTATATGGATAAAAAATATGTCGTGTGTTGTTGTATGTTGATTGAACCTTCTGAGCATGGGGCAGTGGGGGTACACAAATTCTAGTCTAGGTATTTTGTTGTTTAGAGTAGCAGGTTATTCATGTTGTTATTGATATTTTTATTATCATTGTTATAATTATTATTTTGTCTAGCTTATTAAATATTGGTCATTAATCCGGTATCACAATTTGAGGTACACGAACACACGAAACATCCCAAAACAATAATATAAAATTGTCACGGTAACAACACAAATACATGAGATAATTAAGACAAGATACAAACATACAAGATGCAATAAGATAAAGGATAAGTAGTTTGACATAAAGAGATTACAAAACACAAGAACCAAGACGTGTCTCAAATGTCAAGACCCCTAAATTCTGTAATAACTAACACCAAACTCTTACCTAGACACAAGAGAGACATCAATATCCCCAAGTACCAATGTTTCTAAGACAAGATTTCAACACTAGTGAAATCCACACTTGTCTTGCCTAGTTACGGATGGTCTACTCTCACAAGAGAGGAAGATGATACAATGTTTCTTTACATTTCTATGTCCAACAAAAACTAATAAAATAAACCCTAAAATGTTCTACTTATAGTCTATTAAAAATGAAGACAAAATGACTAAGTTACCCTTAATGAATGGGGCTCCTATGGAGTGTAAAAAGAATGGCACAAAATGACCAAAAACACCCTTATGGAAGAGGCGGTCATGGAGTGTTTTAAAACTCCTCTTCACACTTCAACTTATGCAATCCCTTGTGTCATTTTGGCCTTCACAATTATTCTTCAACACTTGGGTTTCTTGGATGCCTCATCAAGATAAGCTCCTAAACACCTTCCACATACGGCATTGCTCCATTGAATGCCCAAAATGGTCTCTCTATGCATGCTTTTGTGTCCTCGAGGCGACCAAAACTTGAGTCTTCATGTGTTGTCCTCTAAGGACGTCATCAAAATATATAATGGCCTTTTGACTCATATCAGCCTCCCCTTCTTTAAATAGATTCGACCTCGAATCTATACCTTGCAAAATCAAAGAGAAGACACAGAAAAACAACACCCTCATAACATGAGGTTAGAGTTAGTACAACAAATAACTTCATCACGCCAAGGTTGTACACACTTGAATTATAACCAAGGATCCTTCGTATTAAACATTAGAAATCTATTCAAGAATACACAAAGGAATTGGTTAAGGAAATCACCAAGAGTTAAGGAAACCACAATGGTCATAAAGGCATCACTAGATACAAAAGGTAAGATTACCTTTACCTTAGGAACCATAAGACATAATTGCTTCCCTCTACCCATGATATCAAGAATGCTCCTAAGATTCCCATAAGATACTTCAAATTTTCCAACCCGATGAAGGTGACAAGAAGCCTTTAACATCTTTGGACTTTTCCACAAACAAGAATACAACTTGGAATCTAAAAGTTGTGGTTCACATAACTTGAGTACAATTGTCTCAAACATAGATTCACGTATATGAGCAACACCCCAAAGAGGCAATGACATATTTTCCCTAGGGTCCTTGAATAGACACAAACCACCATTAACATCAAAGGGATCACAATTCAATTCACCATAAGTATCAAGTAATTCATCCCCATATTTATCAAGCAAGGGCGGGGTGTCATACAAAGGGTCACAATCGAAATAATTTTTCAAGTAATAGTCCAAATTCGGGTTTCCCAAGCAATCAAGCAAATCAAGTTCATCTTCACCCACTTGAGGACGAATATTATCACACCATAGTGGGTTAGAATATAGGCTACAACCTTCAAGACATGCTATACCATTATTCTCATCACTAGGTTAATTAGGAGTGATTGTATCATCTTCAAGAAAGATATTATGCCTAAAGAGAGTGATCTATCCCACGAGTAGATTTGAAACTTTCACTCTCTAAAGGATCATTATCAAGTTTTAAAGTTGTTTCAAATGCATGATTATCCCTATGAGCCAAGTAAACATTATAATCTTTACCCAAGAATAAGCTCACAGGTTCACTCCTATTCTTTTGGCCAATATTTTCATTTTCTAGAATTCTATGAGTAAAACTAATAATAAGGCTTTTATCATACAATATGCTCAAAGAATCATTTTCATCCTCATGATCAACTCTATCAACATCATCACTAACTTGAGATTCATCAAATACACCACTCACATACTCAAGTAGTGGACTACATTTAGGAGTAAGTTGCATCATTCATGTCGCCACTATTTTTGGGAAACTCCCATACCGACATAGAATCACTTTTGTTTCACAAGGGTTAAATAGTGTGTGAATACTCTTATCACTTGGAATTGGGATCTTATTCAACTTACAAGTGCTAGCACTTGGTGGACACAAATTATTCTTATGAATAAAATCAATTTTATCATCTATAGGATCAACTAGTGCTTGCTTACTTACAAAAAGAATTTGGTCTTCATGAAACCTAGCAATGTCAAGAGTATCACTATGGGAAGGCTCATGGAATCCTTCTTTAGGCAAACTACCAACTACATCCACTTGTCTACTACTAGCCAAATCGCAACATTCTAAAATTGTAGGAGTGTAGGATATAGAATTTTTACCTTGTAGCTCATATGAGGTAGGCATTTGGTTTCCAAGTCCTTTATATGATACTCACTCCCTTTCTCGTCTTTCACAATCATGGAAGATAGTCTCAAGATGGGCCAAGAAAGTATTATTGTCCATGGTACCTAAGAAAAGACACTAACAAAAACAACAAACTAGTTACCTCCAAAAGTATCCTCACCACTCTCTCACACTTTTAGTTACCTTACACTTGGCTTCACAAGTGTTCAAAGTTCTCTAAAATCTGTGAGACATCGAGGGATGAGTTCTACTCTTGTCCAAAATGGATTTTTGTTTGAAAGTCTCAAATAAATCTTGTTTGGACGTGAGCTAAGAAACTAAAATGATTCAAAATGATAAAAGCACACAAGAAACGTAAACACGAAATAAACAGACTCAAAACTAACTCACAACGTAGTTCATGATTACTAGTTTGTCAATTAGTATTAGAATCAATAAATGAAACTAAAGGACTAAGAAAAGAAACTAAGAAATCCAAAATTTTGAGCCTAAGGGTCGATTCTTGTTGGGTGGTGTCGTGGCAGCCACGTGGTAGCATTGGATTGGCGTTGAAAGTGTTAAAACTTGAAAATTAGTTTTCTTTTCTTTACAAGACTTGGTTAAGGGATGGAAATATAAGACTTGGAGCCTTTTTTTAGATTTTAAAAGGCTTGGCTTTCCCTTTGGCAAGAAAGTCTTGTACTTCTTCCTCAAAACATGGAAAGTGGTCTTCCTTAAATCATGGAAAGTTGTTGGAAAGTGGTTGTAAAAGTCTTTGAGAGACC
This sequence comes from Capsicum annuum, assembly GCF_002878395.1. Lineage (NCBI taxonomy): Eukaryota > Viridiplantae > Streptophyta > Magnoliopsida > Solanales > Solanaceae > Capsicum > Capsicum annuum. Next base: position 122,714,057 of record NC_061113.1, read on the forward strand.
TTAAAACATGGAAAATGGTTGGAAATTCTTTCAAGACTAACAACAAAACATACTCTCTTTCTTCACCTTTTTAGGTATAACATCCACTTTCTCTTCAACAAAAGATGAAGATGGTGAAGAACACAAAGAACACCAAGAACACAACTTTTTGAATCTTGGAGTTCTATGGTTTAAGTTGGATCCCACATATCAACAACACATTTTTCAATATACAAACTTCAACAACAACATCAACAAGACATTTTTAAGTCACGATCTCAACAATAAATATTAAAAACACTCTTTCAAGCCACCAATCCTCAAAAAACAGCAACATTTAAAGTTCAAAAACAACTCGAAAATGGCTCAAAAGTTAGATTTAGAATCTATAAGTGTTAGTGAGGAAGAACCTAACACGAGGAAAAATCAAAACACACTAAAAAATCCTAAATCTAAGTTTCTAATTTTGTTCAAAACACAAAAACGGGAAAAAATTTCTTTTTTTTTCTGATTTTCATTTTTTCAATACTTTTTTTTTATTTTCAAGTTAACAAGACCAAGATTGATTCCATAGGAACAAAATCAATCCTTGTTCTGATACCAAATAATATGAATACGATTACGAAAACATAAAATAGCCCACAACAACAAGATAATACCAAGAGCAAGATCAAGGCAAGTCACGATAACAACAGAAACACTCGAGATAAGGAAGACAAGATGCAAACATACAAGATGAAATAAGATAAAGGATAGTTAGTTTGACATAAACAAAATACAAAACATAAGAACTGAGACGTGTCTTAAATGTCAAGACCCTTAAATCCTGTAATAACTAACACCAAACTCTTATGTAGACACAAGAGAGACATCAATCTCCCCAAGTACCAATGTTTCTAAGCCAAGATTTCAACACAAGTAAAATCCAAACTTGTCTTGCCTAGTTGTGGGTGGTCTACTCTTATAAGATAAAAAGATGATGCAATGTTTCTTTATATTTCCACATCCAAAAAAACCTAATGAAATAAACCTTAAAATGTTCTACTTATAGTCTATTACAAATAAATACAAAATGACCAAATTACCCTTAATGAATGGGGCTCCTATGGAGTGTAAAAGTAATGACACGAAATGACCAAACATACCCGTAAGGAAGGGGCGGTCATAGAGTATTTTAAAACTCCTCTTCATATTTCAACTTATGCAGTACCTTATGTCATTTTGAACTTCATAATTATTCTTTAACACTTGGGTTTATCGAATGACTCATCAAGACAAGCTCTCAAGAAACCTTCTACACACGATATTTCTCTATTGAATGCCCAAAATGGTCTCCGCATGCATGCTCTTTTGTCCTCGAGCTAACAAAAGCTGGAGTCCTTATGTGTTAGCTTCCAAGGAAATCATCAAAATCTATGATGGTTGTTTGACTCGTATCAATTATGCATAATTATTTCATGTCTAGCCATATGGATTAGGAACCCTGAGTATGATAGTATTTAAATCTTAATAGTATTGTTATGAGGTCTTAAAATGAGAATATGATGATATAGGTTATTCTTTGAGATGACATCATGTATATATATATATATATCAAGCTATATAAAGCTATGATACTACTATATGTCCCATCTTTCGTTGTTTATATTTTATAGTCATATCTTCTCCTTGCATATTACTAAATACCTTTTTTTCTATCTTTATTTGTATATTGACCTGGGATATACGGTATAGCATTGATGTATATTGAATGTAGTTTTAATATTATGGTTCACCCTTATACTTTCTTAATGTTATTATGTTAGACTCTTAGACATAAATAGGATAGTTGTTCCTTATTATCTTATTGAATTGTCAGATGATTTATGGACACTTGGGTGTAGTTTCCATTCTGTTTTTATGTTGTATATATCTACTTTATCTTTGGAGGTCAGTTGGCAGTATCCTACTGAATACCATTTGTTTGGATCTCATACTACACTTCTGCAGCTTACAAATTATAGTATGGGTTATTACCATTGATGTGTGCATCGTGTGGAACAGCCCTGGGTCAGAGACTTAAAGTGAGCTGCTGATGTTCAGAGCATTACTTATCTCTCTTTTATATATTAGACTAGTTTCTAAGTTATTTGGAGATACGTTGTATTATTGTATTTCTCTTAATATTTTATTTTTGTACTCTTTTTATAGTAGAAGCTCTTGTACTGATACCACTAGTGTAATACCCCGAGAATTCTAACCGATAGTAGAAACATGATTCAAGCTCATGAGAAATAAATCTTATTGATTTGGTAGTTTTATGATCAATTTTCATGTGTATTAAGGCCTTAAATACGTCCTAGCTATTTGATGAATCAAAACATCCCTTACCGATTGAATTCTTAATAAGGACATTGCCATAGTCAACTTCAAATGAGCATATCTCCAATTCTACAAAGAATTTTTGAGCTCATGACCTGCCAACAGATATATAATAAAATTATATTTCTAAAAATACAAATTTTGCCAAAATCCAATATCTGAGTAAGAAGTTATGGCCGTTTTACTGAGAGTTGTTCGAGCTGTCCAGAGTGATGGACAAACTGACAGACCGTTAAGTCAGTGATGACCCATCACTTGGGCTGTCAAAACTGAAGTATTAAGGATCTTTTCTAGACCAAAAGTGATAGTTAGTCACCAGAGTGACGGTCCGTCACTCTGACCGTCAGTTTTGTCTGAGACAGCACTGAAACACCATTTTAAAGAGATTTTTGGGTCATTTTTCACCCTATTTAATACCCAATCACACCAAATCAAGGAACATAACTTATAATTCATCCAAAATATCAAATTAGTATTTCTTTCCAAGATCAAAACCCTTATTTCTTCTTTAAGAAAAATTAAGAGAGATCAAGAGAAGTCAAGAAATTAAGAATCTCTCCAAGAACCTTTAAGAAAGAAGTTTCCCGAAGGTATGTAGATGTTGATTCTTGGGTCCTTTTCATCCAAGGAGCTCAATCACCCATCTTTAAAACTTAAAGATTTTATGTTTGTGAAATTCCATGATTTGTATGAGTTGAAATTGATGTTCTATGTGTTGTTGAGTTTTAATTCATGTTTATTTACAAGATTTATGAGCTTTAACCCTTGTTTGTGGAATTCATGTGATGTTGGTAATAAACCCTCTTGAAGTTTCTCTCTATGTGATGTGTTCATGACTTTTGAGTGTAGAATTGGTTGAATAAGAGGAGCATGTCTCCCATAGGTTTGACAAAAGCTTAGGAGAAGCATATGGGCCATTATAGTATGTTGAATAGGAAGAGCCAAATTGTGAGCTAGTCTATGCATGCCTAGTCTTTGATAAAATGCCCAAGTGAATGAATTATTCAATGATAGTAGGAAATCACAAAATAAGTGTGAACCTATGCATGTCTAGTGTTTGTTGAAGGACTTTAGTGAACAAGTGAAGATGTGATAGTAGTATATTCCTTAATTATTTTCTCTTTGATGTATGCTAAGTCTTTAATACATGCCAAGTAGTTAGCAAGTAAGTTATGACGTGATAGTATGAAGTTTTCCCGAATCACGTGATGTCCAAATATATGTCAAGACTGATTAAGGTGTAAAGTACTTGAGGTAAGACCTTGTTGAAGGAAGTATAATCTAGTATCCTGTTGTTCCTATGCTAGTATAAGTTGATGATTCCTAAATGCTTGAAGTGACCCTTTAATAATTGTGATGATGAATAAATGATGGTGATCCCTAAATATTTGAAGTGATGTCTTAATAATTATGTGGATGAATGTATGCTATAATTCCCGATTGTGTAAAGAGACACCTACGTGATTTTGACAATGAATAATTATGGTTGTGATGATGAAAGAATGATTATGCTTTACTTTTATGTTATCGAGTCCTGGGGGTATTTATATCCGACAATAGAGCTGTTTTCTAGATCCTGTGTCAGTTTCTTCGTAATTCCAATTGAACCATGATTCTTAAAACTTAGTGAATTATAGAACTTTGTATCCTCAGACAGTAGTAGAACTTAAGAAAGCTCAGTAATCTCAGTTATCTCTGTAATCTCTATATCACTAGTAATCTAGCCTCAGTCTTATAATCAGTTCAGATCTAATAGTATTTAAGTGATTTAATTCTATTCTCAAAAGTGATTTGAGTAATTTATTCAAGCTATGTATTGTCAGTCAGATACCATTTCTGGCCGATACGGAATTAAGTGATTTCAGCTTATTTATTCTTATCCTTTAAAAAACATGATCAGTATCAGATTTAGTTCAGTTGATTTCAGTTAAGAATTTAGTTCAGAGTCTTTTAGTTAGGAGTAGAAACTAGCAAAGAACGAGGGAAGGGATGGCGGCTTCTCCCGTCAGCGAGAGTGAGAGGTCGGAGTCATTAGTAGCAATCCCCGAACTCCAGAACTGCATAGCCAGCGCAGTATACAAGAGTCACCACCAAAAAAGGCTATTACCTCCAGAGAGAGAGTATTTGACTATTATATTAACTTAGGTTGACTACCTAGTAAGTTCATCCATTACAGAGGATTGACCAGAGAGAGGTCTTTACCCGTGGCATGGTATTGACACCCTTTTAACTGGGGTTATAGGTTGGAACCCACCTGTGGTAGGTCGGGCATGTCAGTTAAGTAACTAATTCAGACAGTTTCAATTTCAGTATCAATCTTCAGAAATCAGGACTGCCAGATACAGTCATCTATCATTATGAGGAACTCAGATAGTTCTATTGATTCATGGACCATCCCGACAGATAGGCTTGGTCACGTATATAGTTATTTGATATCATATTCAGAGATATGCCATCAGACAGGCGTGATCACAGTATTATATTTCTATTGAGTATTTTTGTTGTCAGATTTAGATATAATCATATTTCTTATCATCGATAATAGCTTTCGGAATCATCCGTTAGAAAAGTTGATCTCTAATCCTATCAGTCGAAAGCAGTAAGCTCAAAATTTAGTCCTTGATGTAAATACATCCAGATCCTCAGTTAACAGTATTAGTTGAGTCAATGATTCAGTATCTTAGTGTTAGTAGTGAGTTCAGTCTGCCATAAAGTGATATCCGAGTTTCAGTATCTAGAGTCGCGATGATTATGTTCATGGTCTATGAATTCATGTATTTGTTCTCGTACGGCATCTTCATAATTATTCAGTTTACATATTGTGCATGTATAATCCCTTGCATTAGCCTACCTTATCTACATACTCAGTATATTTCTGTACTGATGCATTTGCACTATGGTGTTTTATTTGGCACCATAGGTTTAGAGGCACAGGATCCAGAGTTTTCTCAGTAGTTTAGTCCCAGTCAGCTGCAGTAGCCATAGCAGGGAGTCCTTTTCTTTCAAGGATTAATCTCAATTTACTATTATTGTATCAGATTTTATTTATTTTTAGTTGACGGAGTTAGTTGGTGACTTGTCCCATCAACTCTATAGTTCATACAGTTTAGAAGCTTTTCAAACAAATGGCGGATGTATTAGTATTCAGTTTTCAGTTTTAAGTATGTATAGATATATTGAACCTTATGGCCAGTGTTCACATTTATTTTATATATTAAGCAGTGTACAGGTACAAATATCAGTAAAGGGTTAGCTTGCGGTCGTTCGAGTCCATAAGCACCGTGTGACATCTCGGGATGGGATCTCAGGGTGTTAAAAACTTGATATTAGAGCCTAAGGTTCAAGAGTGTCCTAGGAAGTCTGAAAAGCCGCATCTAGTAGAGTCTTGTGCATGAGTGTGTAGCCCACCATATTTATGTAAAAGAGGCTACGGAATGTTCTTAGGAGAAATTTCCCTTCTTTCAGTGATCATGTCGTACGACTGAGTTTAAGCTCAAGTTGGTTCTCAGTCTAATCCATTTTTCCCTTCTATTTACAGAGTACGTCTCTTTGTAGAGATTTTGTTCATGGGGTTGATGACCAGCCCCCACGGCCAGTAGATCCTGAGAATGAGAGTGTGTCATATGCAGAGTTTCGGGCAGCTTTTCAGACGCTAGCCCAAGCTGTGACTAATGTTCAAAGTAATCATCAGGCTGCAGTCCTATCTCAGCAAGATAGGGATTCTGCCACGGCCAGGGTTAGAAGTTTCATAAAAATGAACCTGCCAGAATTCTTTGGGTCAGTAGTAGGTAAGGATCCACAATTTTATTTAGAAGAGGTGAAGAAGATTACCTAGATTATGTATATTTCTAAGGAAGAGAGTGTTGAGTTAGCATCCTATAGTTAAAAGATGTTGCTCATGATTAGGTAGTGATGTGGGATAACAGTAGAGGGGAAAATGCAGTTCCCGTGACTTGGCTAGAGTTTCAGACTGCCTTTCTAGATAGGTTTTTACGGCTAGAGATAAGAGAAGCTAAGTTAGAAGAGTTCATGAACCTAAGGTAAGGTTCCATGACTGTGAAAGAGTATTGTCTTAAATTTAACCAACTAGGTAAGTATGCTCCTGACTTGGTAGCTGACCCTAGAGCGAGTATAAGTAAATTTTTGTCTGGGGTATTAAGTTATGTGTTGAAATAGTGTAGAGTTGCTATGCTTAATAAGGATATGGATCTTTCTAGGCTAATGATGCATGCACAACAGATTGAGGCTGATAAGATGAAAGAAAAAAAGAAAGTGAGTAAGAGAGCTAAGACAGGTAGTTGTGGTTTCTCGTAGTCAGGGTCCTAGGGTGGTAGTAGTTCCCAACATGGCCAGAGATTTATAGTTCCAGCTCAATCTTTAGCTAGTGTACCCATACCTGTGTTTAGGGGTGTCAGATCTGAGGGAGCTCCAAGCTCCAAAGCCCAGAGTAGTGCTAGTAGTATTCGTACCCATCTGCATTGTGGGCAGTATGGTAGGCGCCACCAAGGTGTGTATAGAGTCAGTAGTGATGTGTACTTTGGGTGTGGTGACCCAGGCCATAAAATGTGAGAATGTAGAGTGCTAACACAAAGGGGTAGACTCTAGGCGTTTCAGGCTAGCCTTGATTGGGAAGGATTCCCTGAAATAGACCCGGGTAAGTTATGAGCCCTTCATTTTTATGACATGCATTGTTAGGTCCTTTGCTTCCATTTTAAGCTTATATGGTAGCATGAGTTATGCACGAGTTTTAGATCTCAGTCGGTCAATTATGACCTAGTCTGTAGGTGCCCCGCGCACAGCCCCAGTATTTTAGCAAAGTGTGTTTAGAGGGACATAGAGTCCCAAGGGTGGGATAACCTATAGTATTATGATGTTACATGTTATAAGATTCATCCAGATGCATGTTCATATTTTCTTTATAAAGTTACCATCAATCGTTATTGCAGTGTCAAGTCATGCTTTTGAAAATTAGCTTAGCCGAACATCTATGCATCAGATATGCATATGTGTTATGAGAATTCAGCTATGAGTAGATTCAGTCGAGTATTCCATGCATCAGATATGCATGACTAGTGTGAGAACTGAGTATGTAAGTCATTCCAATTGCATATTCATGCGTTGATATGTTCTCATTTCTTGAGTAAGTTCTGTTGATCCGTATTCTCAGTTTATTAAGCGACATTCGAGGATGAATATTCCCAAGGGAGAGATATTGTAATACCCCAAGAATCCCAACCGATAGTAGAACCATGATTCAAGCTCATGAGAAATAAATCTTAGTGATTTGGTAGTTTTATGATCAAGTTTGATGCGTATTAAGGCCTTAAATACATCCTAGCTATTAGACGAATCAAAACATCCCTTACCAATTGAATTCTTGAGAAGGATATTACTATATTCAAATTCAAACGACCATATCTCCAATTATACAAAGAATTTTTAAGCTCATGAATACCAACAGATAGATAATTGAATGAGCTTTCCTACGATACCAATTTTTCCAAAATAATGACATGGCCATTTTTACTGAGAGCTGTCCAGAGTGACGGACAAACTAATGGACTGTCAAGTCAGTGATGGCCTGTCACTTTAGCCATCAAGAGTGAAGTTGTAAGGCCATTTTATGGACCAAAACTGACGGTGGGAGTGATGGTTAGTCACCAGAGTGACGGTCCGTCACTCTGACCGTCAGTTTGGTCTGAGACAGAGCTGAAACACCATTTTTAAAGAGATTTTTGGGTTATTTTTCACCCTATTTAACACCCAATCACACCAAATCAAGGAACATAACTTCTCATTCATCCAAAACATTAAATTAGGGTTTATTTCCAAGATCAAAACCCTTATTTCTTCTTCAAGAAACATCAAGAGAGATCAAGAGAAGTCAAGAAATCAAGAATCTCTCCAAGAACCTTTAAGAAAGAAGTTTCCTGAAGGTATGTAGATGTTGATTATTGGTTAATCCAAGGAGCGCAAGCACCCATCTTTAAAACTTAAATATTTTATGTTTGTAAAATTTCATGATTTGTATAAGTTGAAATTGATGTTCCATGTGTTGTTGAGTTTTGATTCATGTTTGTTTACAAGATTTGTGAGCTTTGACCCTTGTTTGTGGAATCAATGTGATGTTGGTGATAAACCCTCTTGAAGTTTCTCTCTATGTGATGTGTTCATGACTTTTGGGTGTAGAATTGTTTGAATAAGTGGAGCATGTATCCCATAGGTTTGATAAAAGCTTAGGAGAAGCATATGTCCCATTATAGTATGTTGAATAGGAAGCCCTAAATTGTTAGCTAGTCTATACATCCCTAGTGTTTGATAAAATGCCCAAGTGAATGAATTATTCAATGATAGTAGGAAATCCCCAAATAAGTGTGAACCTATGCATGTCTAGTGTTTGTTGAAGGACTTTACTGAACAAGTGAAGATGTGACAGTAGTAAATTACTCAATTATGTGTTCTTTGATGTATGCTAAGTTTTTAATACATGCCAAGTGGTTAGCAAGTAAGTTTTGATATGATAGTATGAAGTTTCCCCGAATCATGTGATGTCCAAATACATGTCAAGACTAATTTAGATGTGAAGTACTTGAGGTAAGACCTTGTTGAAGGAAGTATAATCTAGTAGACTGTTGTTTCTATGCTAGTATAAGTTGATGATTCCTAAATGCTCGAAGTGACCCCTTAATAATTGTGATGATGAATAAATGATGGTGATCCATAAATGTTTGAAGTGATGTCTTAATCATTATGCGGATAAATGTATGTTATGATTCCCGATTACGTAAGGAGATGCCTATGTGATTATTATAAAGATTGATTATGGTTGTAATGATAAAAGAATGATTATGCTTTACTTTTATGTTATCGAGTCCTTAGGGTATTTATACCCGTCAATTGAGCTGTTGTCTAGATCCTGTGTCAGTTTCTCGATAATTCCAATCGATCCATGATTCTTAGAACTTAGTGAATTATTGAAATCCGTATCCTCAGACAGTAGCAGAACTTAAGAAAGCTTAGTAATCTCAGTTATCTCTGTAATATCTGTATTACTGGTAATCTAGCCTCAGTCTTGTAATCATTTTAGTTCTAATAGTATTTAAGTGATTCAATTCTAATCTCAGAATCAATTAGAGTAATTTATTCAAGCTATGTATTGTCAGTCAGATACTATGATTCAATACCATTGCTGGCAAATACGAAATTAAGTGATTTCAGCTTATTCATTCTTATCCTTTGAAAAACATGATAAGTATCAGATTTAGTTCAGTTGCTTTCCATTAAGAATTTAGTTCAGAGTCTTTTAGTTGGGAGTAGAAACTAGCACCGAGCAAGGAAAGGGATAGTGGCTCCTCCTATCAGTGCGAGAGAGGGGCCGGAGTCGTTCGTAGCAATCCCTGAATTCTAGAACTGCATAGCCAGTTCAAGATATAAGAGTCACCACCAGAAAAGGTTTTCACCTCCAGAGAGAGTATTTGACTATTATATTGCCTTAGGTCAACTTTCTGGTAGGGTCATCCGTTAGACAGGATTGACCAGAGAGAGGTCTTTACCTGTAGCACTGTATTGACACCCTTCTAGTTGGGGTTACAGGTTAGACCCCACCAGTTGTAGGTCGGGCATGTCGATTAAGTAACTATTTCCCACAGTTTTAGTTTTAGTATCAATCTTCAGAAATCAGGACTGTCAGATACAGTCATCTATTATTATGAGGAACTCAAATAGTTCCATTGATTCATGGACCATCCCGACAGATAGGCTTGGTCATGTATATAGTTATTTGATATCATATTCAGAGATATGCCATCAGACAGGCTTGATCAAAGTATCAGATTTCTATTGAGTATTCTTGTTGTCAGATTCAAATATAATCATATTTCTTATCATCGATAATAATTTTCGGAATCATCCATTAGAAAAGTTGATCTCTAATCCTGTCAGTCGAAAGCAGTAAGCACAAAATTCAGTCCTTGATGTAAATACATCCAGATCCTTAGTTAACACTGTCAGTTGAGTCAGAGATCCAGTATCTTAGTGTCAATAGTGAGTTCAGTCTGTAGTAAAGTGGTATTTGAGTTTCAGTATCTAGATTTGTGATGATTGTGTTCATGGTCTGTGCATTCATGTATTTGTTATCGTATGTCATCTTTATGATTATTCAGTTTAGATATTGTGCATGTATAAGCCCTTGCATCATCCTACCTCATCTACATACTCAGTATATTTCTTTACTGATGCATTTGCGCTATGGTGTTTTATTTGGCACCATAGGTTTAGAGGCACAGGATCCAGAGTTTTCTCAGGAGTTCAGTCCCAGTCAGTAGTAGTAGCCATAGTAGTGAGTTCTCTTCTTTTGAGGACAAATCTCAATTTACTATTATTGCATCAGATTTTATTTATTTTCAATTGACGGAGTTAGTTGGGGACTTGTCCCATCAACTCTATAGTTCATACAGTTTAGAGGCTTTTTAGACTGATGACGGATGTATTAGTATTTAGTTTTTAGTTTTGAGTATGTATAGATGTGTTGAACCTTATGGCCAGTTTCCACATTTATTTCATACATTATGTAGTGTACAGGTACAGATATCAGTAAAGGGTTAGCTTGTGGTCCTTCGAGTCCATAAGCACCGTGTGATATCTCGAGATGGGATCTCGAGGTGTTACAAACTTAGTATCAGAGCCTAAGGTTTAAGAGTGTCATAGGGAGTCTGAAATGTCGTATCTAGTAGAGTCTTGTGCATGAGTGTATAGCCCACCACATTTATGTAAAAGAGGCTACGAGATGTTCTTAGGAGAAGTTTTCCTTTTTTTAGTGATCACGTAGTGCAAGTGAGCATGAGCTTAAGTTGGTTCTCAGTCTAATGCACTTCTTCTTTCTATTTACAGAGTATGCCTCCTGGTAGAGATTTTGTTCACGGGATTGATGACCAGTCCCCATAGCCAGTAGATCCCGAGAATGAGAGTGTGTCACATACAAAGTTTCAAGTAGCTTTGCAGGCACTATCTCGAGCTGTGACTAAAGTTCAGAGTAATCTTCAGGCTACAGTCCCACCTCATTAAGATGGGGATTCTGCCATAGCCAGGGTTAGAAGTTTCATTAAAATAAACCCGCTAGAATTCTTTAGATCAGTAGTAGGTGAGGATCCACACTTTATCTAGAGGAGGTTTAGAAGATTACTCAAATTATGATATTTCTGAGGAGAAGAGTGTTGAGTTAGCATTTTATAGTTAAAAGATGTTGCTTATGATCGGGTAGTGATGTGGGAGAAGAGTAGAGGGGAAAATGCAGCTCCTGTGACTTGGCTAGAGTTTTAGAGTACCTTTATAGATAGGTTTTTCCCGCTAGGGATGAGAGAAGTTAAGGTAGAAAAGTTCATGAACCTAAGGAAAGGTTCCATGACCATGAAAGAGTATTGTCTTAAATTTAACCAATTAGCTAAGTATGCTCCTGACTTGGTAGCTGACCCTAGAGCGAGTATGAGTAAATTTTTGTTTGGGCTATCGAGTTATGTGTTGAAAGAGTGTAGAGCTACTATGCTTAATAGGGATATGGATCTTTCTAGTCTAATGACGTATACACAATAGATTGAGGCTGATAAAATAAAAGAAAGAGAGAAAATGAGTAAGAGAGCCAAGACAGGTAGTTGTGGTTTCTCGCAGTCAGGGTCCCAGGGTGGTAGTAGTTTCTGGCATGGCCAGAGATTTATAGTTCCATCTCCATCTTTAGCTAGTGTACCCACACCTGTGTTTGAGTTTTTCAGATCTGAGGGAGCGCCAAGCTCCAAAGCCTAGAGTAGTGCTAGTGGTGTACGTACCCATCCGTATTGTGGGCAGTATGGCAGGTGCCACCAAGGTGTGTGTAGATCCGGTAGTGATGTGTGCTTTGGGTGTGGTGAGCCAGGCCATAGAATATGAGAATGTAGAGCGCTGACTCAAAGGGGTAGACTCCAGGCGCTTCAGGCTAGCGTTGATCGGGATGGATTCCCTGAAATAGACCCGTGTAAGTTATGAGCCCTTCATATTTATGATATGAATTATTAGGTACTTTGATTCCATTTTGAGCTTATATGGTAGCGTGAGTTATGCACGGGTTTTAGATCTCAGTCGATCAATTATGACCTAGTCTGTAGGTGCCGTGTGCACCGCCCCAGTATTTCAGCAAAGTTTATTTAGAGGGACCTAGAGTCCCAAGGGGTAGATACCCTATAGTATTAGGATGTTGCATGTCATTAGATTCATCTAGATGCATGTTCAGATTTTCTTTATGAAGTTACCATCAGTCGTTATTGCATTGTCAAGTCATTCTTTCAAAAATCAGCTTAGCCGGACATCTATGCATCAGTTATACATATGTGTTATGAGAATCCAGCTATGAGTAGATTTAGTCGAGTATTCCATGCATCAGATATGCATGAACAGTGTAAGAACTTAGTATGTTAGTCATTCCAGTTTCGTATTCATGCCTTGATATGTTTCCATTTCTTGAGTAAGTTCTGTTGATTTGTATTCTCAGTCTATCAAACGACATTCAAGGATGAATATTCCTAAGAGATAGATATTGTAATACCCCGAGAATCCCAAACGATAGTAGAACCATGATTCAAGCTTATGAGAAATAAATCTTAGTGATTTGGTAGTTTTATGAATAAGTTTGATGTGGATTAAGGCCTTAAGGATGTCCTAGCTATTAGACGAATCAAAACATCCCTTATCGATTGAATTCTTGAGAAGGACATTACCATAGTTAACGTCGAACAATCATATCTCCCATTATACAAAGAATTTTTGATCTCATGACTACCAATAGATAGATAATTGAATTATCTTTCCAATGATACCAATTTCTGTAAAATCTGATATTGAAGTAAGATATTATGGCTATTTTACTGAGAGCTGTCCAGAGTGACAGACAAATTAATGAACCTTCAAGTTAGTGAAGTCCCATCACTTTGGCCATCAAAAGTGAAGTAGTAAGGCCCTTTTCTGGACCAAAAGTGATGGTGGGAGTGACGGTTAGTCACCAGAGTGACGGTCCGTCACTCTGACCATCAGTTTGGTCTGAGACAGAGCTGAAACACCATTTTAAAGAGATTTTTGGGTCATTTTTCACCCTATTTAACACCCAATCACCCCAAATCAAGGAATATAACTTCTCATTCATACAAAACATCAAATTAGTGTTTCTTTCCAAGATAAAAACCCTTATTTCTTCTTCAAGAAAAATCAAGAGAGATCAAGAGAAGTCAAGAAATCAAGAATCTCTCTAAGAACCTTCAAGAAAGAAGTTTTTTGAAGGTATGTAGATGTTGATTCTGGGGTCCTTTTCATACAAGGAGCTCAATCACCCATCTTTAAAAGTTAAATATTTTATGTTTGTGAAATTCCATGATTTGTATGAGTTGAAATTGATGTTCCATGTGTTGTTGAGTTTTGATTCATATTTGTTTACAAGATTTGTGAGCTTTAACCCTTGTATGTGGAATTCATGTGATGTTGGTGATAAACTCTCTTAAAGTTGCTTTCTATGTGATGTGTTCATGACTTTTGGGTGTGTAATTGGTTGGATAAGAAAAGTATGTCTCCCATAGGTTTGATAAAAGCTTAGGAGAAGCATATGGACCATTATAGTATGTTGAATAGGAAGCCCCAAATTGTGAGCTAGTCTATGCATGCCTAGTGTTTGATAAAATGCCCAAGTGAATGAATTATTTCATGATAGTAGGAAATCCCCAAATAAGTGTGAACCTATGCATGTCTAGTGTTTGTTGAAGGACTTTAGTGAATAAGTGAAGATGTGATAGTAGTAAATTCCTTAATTATGTGCTCTTTAATGTATGCTAAGTTTTTAATACATGCCAAGTGGTTAGCAAGTAAGTTTTGACGTGATAGTATGAAGTTTCCCCGAATTATGTGATATCCAAATACATGTCAAGATTGATTTAGGTGTGAAGTACTTGAGGTAAGACCTTGTTGAAGGAAGTATAATCTAGTTGCCTGTTATTCCTACACTAGTATAAGTTGATGATTCCTAAATGCTCGAAGTGACCCCTTAATAATTGTGATGATGAATAAATGGTGGTGATCCCTAAATATTTGAAGTGATGTCTTAATGATTATGCGGATGAATGTATGTTATGATTCCTGATTGCGTAAAGAGATGCCTATGTGATTGCGATAATGAATGATTGTGGTCGTGATGATGAAAGAATGATTATGCTTTACTTTTATATTATCGAGTCTTGGGGGTATTTATACCCGACAATAGAGCAGTTGTCTAGATCCTGTGTTAGTTTCTCGATAATTCCAATCGATCCATGATTCTCAGAACTCAGTGAATTATAGAACTCTATATCCTTAAATAGTTGCAGAACTTAAGAAAGCTCAGTAATCTTAGTTATCTCTATAATCTCTGTATCACTAGTAATCTAGCGTCCATCTTGTAATTAGTTCAGATCTAATTGTAGTAAAGTGAGTCAATTCTAATCTCAGAAGCGATTCAAGTAATTTATTCAAGTTATGTATTGTCAGTCAGATACCATGATTCAATACCATTTCCGATAAATACAGAATTTAGTGATTTTGGCTTATTCATTCTTATCCTTTAAAAAACATGATCAGTATCAGATTTAGTTTAGTTTCTTTCAGTTAAGAATTTAGTTTAGAGTCTTTCAGTTAGGAGTAGAAACTAGAACTGAGTGAGAAAAGGGATGGTGGCTCCTCTCATTAGTGAGAGAGAGAGGCTGGAGTCGTTAGTAGCAATCCCTAAACTCCAGAACTGCGTAGCCAGCGTAGGATACAAGAGTCACTACCAAAAAAGGCTGTCACCTCCAGAGAGAGAGTATTTGACTTTTATATTGCCTTAGGTCGACTATTTGGTAGGGTCATCCGTCAGAGAGGATTGACCAGAGAGAGGTCTTTACCCGTTTCATGGTATTGACACCCTTCCAGCTGGGGGTACAGGTTGGACCCTACCTGTGGTAGATAAGGGCATGTCGGTTAAGTAACTACTTCCCACAATTTCAGTTTCAGTATCAATATTTATAAATTAGGACTGTCAGATACAATCATCTATCATTATGAGGAACTCAGATAGTTCCATTGATTCATGAACCATCCCCATATATAGGCTTGGTCATGTATACAGTTATTTGATATCACATTCAGAGATATGCCATCAGACAAGCTTGATCACAGTATCAGATTTCTATTGAGTATTTTTGTTTTCAAATTCAGATATAATCATATTTCTTATCATCGATAATATCTTTTGGAATCATCCGTTAGAAAAGTTGATCTCTAATCCTGTCAATCAAAAGTAGTAAGCTCAGAATTCAGTCCTTGATGTAAATACATCCAGATCCTTAGTTAATAGTATCAGTTAAGTCAGTGATTCAGTATCTCAATGTCAGTAGTGAGATCAGTCTGCAGTAAAGTGGTATCCGAGTTTCAGCATCTAGAGTCGCGATGATTGTGTTCATGGTATGTGCATTCATATATGTGTTCTCGTGCGGCATCTTCATAATTATTTAGTTTAGATATTGTACATGTATAAGCCCTTATATTAGCCTACCTCATCTACATACTCAGTACATTCCTAAACTAATGTATTTGCGTTGTGGTGTTTTATTTAGCACCATAGGTTTAGAGGCACAGGATCCAGAGTTTCCTTACCAGTTTAGTCCCAGTTAGCAGTAGTAGCCATAGCAGTGAGTCCTCCTTTCGAGGACAAATCTCAGTTTACTATTATTGCATCAGATTTTGTTTTTTTTTTCAGTTGACGGAGTTAGTTGGGGACTTGTCCCATCAACTCCACAGTTCATATAGTTTAGAGGCTTTTTAGACTGATGACGGATGTATTAGTATTCAGTTTTTAGTTTTGAGTATGTATAGATGTGTTGAACCTTATGGCCAGTTTCCGTATTTATTTCATATATTATGTAGTGTACAAGTACAAATATCAGTAAAGAGTTAGCTTATGGTCCTTTGGGTCCATAAGTACCGTGTGACGTCTCGAGATGGGATCTCGGGGTGTTACAACTAGGTTTTGGGATTCTTCTATATATTAATCTTTATTTCACATATTCTTCATTCTGTTCTTTATATTATTAAGTAGTCTATTCTAATAATTCCGAAAAATGGGTTGGCTTGCATACATGTGGGTTATAGTAGGTGCCATCATGACCTGAGAAGTTGGGTCATGATAAATTGGTATTAAAGCCTAGGTTTCATTGGTGTATTAGTATAAGAGCTAAATATTAGTAGAGTCTTGTGGATCGGTGCAGAAACATCTGTAACCTATCTTTGGGAGGCTGCAGTGACATTTTAGAAAATTTACTTTATGACTTCTTATTGTGTGTCTGTATTCCTGTGAACCTTGAACACATTCTTTGACTCTATTCTATCCCTGAAGGACAATGCGATATTGCTGACAGATATGGATAAGACTCCAACACACATTTCTAAACTTTTAGTACAACATCAGACTAGAGAGTCAAAGATGGATATCAAAGATCTCTAGTAGTAGCCAAATAGGATTTGGAAAGAGTCCCTATCAGACTTGCAAAGTGTGGTATGGTTCTTTGATCCATGGTGACTATTCTGGATTATGAGGGGCAGCATCTTAAAGTATTTTAGGATCCTTCTTTGGTTGTATTGTGATGAGACACTGGTTTAGAGAATGCCCCTGGTATGAGATAGATGATCTACTAGAGTTAGCCTGTATTCCCCGCCAGCCTAGAGTTGTTTGGACATAATTTTTTTAATTTATCTCAGCATCAGTTGGCTAACCATTTGGGCTCAATTTATGTTTTCTCCATATTGATGATTTAAGAATTGCTACGGTCACAAAGAGACTGACTACTCGTCTAGTGTGTGTCCCTGACATGAGATTCTAGTATTTTAGCTTAGTTAGATCAGTTTGTGATATTGTGATATCTTCAGTTAAAGATGGTGCACTTGGCGCCTCAGTTGATAATTTAGTCGGTCAGTCTGATTTAGACCCATTCAGATTTATTTTCCCTATGCTTGTCAGGCATGTGACTGTGGATGTTACCGCAATTAGTGTACTTTTATTTCTTGCATTTATCTCTTATTATGTGTATTAGGGTTTTCATACCCATTGATGATTGTATGCCTTGATGAATTTATATTGGTCATTATGTGCCTTATTGTTGAATTCATGATTATGTTACTATTTCTTGGTTTATTTCTTTTAGTAGAGGATGGAGTAGATATATATTGATGTTTTCCCCCTATGGGAGTGGTTTTAGGTTTGAGTCCTATTTTCTTGGCACATTATCCTGTTGTGGCCATTAAGTGGTACATGATATTGATATTCATTTGGTATCACCTGTTTAGTATGTTGATATTAATATTAGTGTTGCTATTGCTACCACTCAGTGTGGTTATTGATATTACTTGATGATTGTTACATGATAAATTTGATTCTCACTAGGTAGCTATATAGACTAGTGTCATCTATTTAGACTATTATTTTCTTGTGATATTATTTGGTGTCTTGAGTAGATATATTCTGATTTGATGATTTTCTTTCCCTAGCGTAGTGAGGTTGGCTGTGTTCTCTCTTGGTTAACTGTATTAGATTGATTGTGAGGATGTATTATGGTATCGAAGGTAAGTTGACCTTCCATGGTTCTATGTGTTTTTGAGTCAATAATTTAGTTATACTGCCCATTTTTGAGTTTGAGATTCTTAGACTTTCCTCCTGGGTTGCGAAAGCTTTTCTTTTGGCTATCCTTTTCGGTATAATCCATTTGTAAAATGGACCAGTTTGAGGTTTGTTCTTCAGTTTTGGCTATTTCTTCATCCGATAGCTATTTTTATATTTGATATTGAAATGTCATGGATTTATCTCATAGTTATGTTGGGTTCATTCCCTTGTGATGGTTTGCCTTATTGTTAGTATGGATATTAAATACTCCTTTGTCGTTGAGATATAATTTTGTCTAGTGAAGTTGGAAAGTTAGATGCAGGTGGCATTTCTAGTGATTGCTTCTTAAGTTGGAAAATTAGAAACTATTTATCTCAAGTTATTGGTACTCTGGTGGTGGTCTCAACTCTTACCTTGGTTTTGAGATTGGTATTTCTTTTTCAATAATGTTGTTCTTAAGTGGATTTAGGAAATCCCCATTTCAACGTTTGTTCAGCTTAGTGAGGCTTGGTGGAGTGATTCTCCTTGATGATATGTCCTTGTGGCTATTTCTCTGACTAGATGGAGTATTAGATTTGATAGTTTTTGGTTTAGGTTGCATTTTTCTGAGTTTTTAGAGCTTTTGCCATTTCTAGTGTGATTTCTAGCCTTGGGAAGTTTTTGAGTATGTTTGGATAGTTCATTCCCTCCAGTGGATATAGAGTGGGTTATATACATTTTCAGCCAGTGATTTGTCCTTTGGCATAATTCCCATTTTGCGGCTATATTCCATTCCTTCCAGTTGATATAGAATTGGTTACTTGTGTTATCTATCAGTGGTTATCCCTGTGGTGATTTTGCTCTCTATATATGTGATGTTGGGTGGATTTATGCATTCTAGCGTCATTATTCTATCTTTTTTAGCCTTGTTTTGAGGATGATTCATGTGATATATAGGTTGATAATGAGATAAACATGTATCAAAGTGTTAAAGCATGCGTTTATGATGTTCAAAGTGAGTTTCAAACAAGTTTGTATCTAAAAGATTCATTTAGAGTTCAACCCGGAAAACTAGTGTTACTAGCTTGAACTAGGTTCTTGTCTAACTGATTTCGGTGGATTATATTGTGTTTAAAGTGTTCCAAATGATATTTATACGTAATTATATGTGAAACAACTTGCTTATAATTCTCAAGGGTCAATTGGATCAAGCCAAGGGTCTAAACAATGAGTTAAAGATCAAAGTGGAACTAGCTTAGCTTAGCTCTTGTTTTGATTCGTCGTAATGGATGTAGTGTTGTGTTTTCTTTGTAATTAATGCAGTGTGGTTGTGTAGGATGCTTTTGGAGCTGAATATGATGATATTTTGATGTTGATAAGGCCTGGAATTCATGGTAAAGACGCCACAAGACAAGGGTTGAAGAAGGGAGACTCAACACTTAACCAAATCTGGGAGAGCAAATTCCAGAGAGCCTGGGCAATATTGAGGCACTGCCCTACCTATAGCAGGGCTATAGCTAGGGTGCCACCCTATCTGGAGTAGGGGGATACCCAGGGCACCGCCTTACCCACTCCCATACTCAACAACTAAAGCCTTTCTTGGCCAACACAGATTAGGATTACTCCTACACGACAAATACGTGTTGTATTACGTTTTAGAACATCTTTTAGCATATTTTGGAGAGAAAAGCGCTGCTACAACTTCTTCATTAGGTTTTTATTATTTTTATTTAGCTCATTCTTATTTTTAGTCATTAATTACTATTTTGTGATTACGATTATGACTATGCGTGGCTAAACGCCCCCTTTTCGGGGTTGAAGCCAAGAGCATGATTATTATTTCTATGGATTAAGTTTGTTTTCTTTTCTTATCAATTTTGGTTGTTTGTTTATTCTCTTTTTAACAATTTTAAGGATTTGCGACCCTTAGAATACATCCATTATCAACCTTGTGAACTTGGGAGAGGGAATAGGGTGATAGAACATGGGAATAAGCAGAGTATGGTTCTTGATTCTTTATAAAATAAGAAACTTGAATTAGTATCTAGTACAAGGATGTACTTAAATACATTACTTGGTTCATATGTAGGATGATATTTGTTAAGAACTTAAGTCAATTCCCGCTCAATGATGTAGGTGTAAGGTTCAACTTAGGTAATAGATTAGAGGTCGGGAGACCATAATCTCGCAATTAACCCTACTAATCAACAACTAAGATATGCAAGTTAATGAATGAAACACAATATCATAATATTTAAATTTACAAACTCAATTCTCTCTTTTGGTTACTTTAGCATCAAGTGAATCTGAATTGTAAACTAAAATCAAATCATTGACAAATCTAGTCTATATGGGATCGATAACTCTACTTTTTTTGTGTCAAATATTCTTGTTGGTGCTATTTTTTTTACATGATGCAAGTGGGTTTGTATGTAAAAGCATGTTGATTAATGTAAATTGCTATTTTTGATTCCTAGGTTCAATTTTATGACTCTGGTTCATGTTGGCATAATTTTGAATTTATGTTATTATTTGGTTGGGAATCTATGATGATTCTATTAAATTGAGCATGTTCCATATGTGATTTGAGGTATCTATTTATTCCTTGTTGCATGTGATTTCCAGAACTTGCCCGGTGTGTGTGTAAAACAAAATAAAGAGTGTGGGTTTAGGAGATGATTTAGGCATTTCTTTGATAGCCTTATTCTATACCTTCTATTTGTCCTACCAATTGTGCATTATCCTAGTTAACCCCCATTGAGCCTTTAACCTTTTCTTTGGTAGCTTCATATGTAGCCTAATCCCCTTCTTTGATAGTCCATAGTTTGATCCAAAAAGCTCCTAAGTGCTTTAATGAAAAAAAAAGAAATAATTGAAAAAGGAGTTTGAGAAATTGAATAATAAAAAAGGGAAATTGATGCCCCAAGGTCATGGTTATTGGTGTTAATAATTGATGTGTGGTGGATGGGTGTGATATAATTTAAGCTAGAATATTGCCATTATTGTGAGAAAAGAGAAAAATATTGATTTTTGTGGTAGTAAACTAGGTGTTCACCAAGTATTTGTGAAAATTATTAAAAGAGATGGGGCAAAAACAAAAGGTATGGATGAATGAATAAGTGTAGTTTAGTTGTTGGAGAGTGATTCTAAATGTACAATGTAGTGTATTAAAGTGCTTAGAGAGGTTAGTCATTATTCTCAAATTGTTCCTACCCGTCCCTTAGCCTACATTACAACCCGAAAAAGTCCTAATTGATCATAAGCTTTACATTTGACTATTAGTGGAGCATTACCCTAAGGGAAAGCCTATGGTTCATTGTGTGTAACTTGTGAATTCTTTGTGAGAGTGAGCGTAATTTGATTCTTGTACCCATCATGTTCTAAATTGCTTAATTGTAAGTGATTATGGGTAACTCTCTTATTGTGAGGGAACGTGTTTGATGAATATGGATGATTTGTATGATGTCTTTGATTGAATGATAAGCATGAGTTTGACAACTAAGTGAGTAAATTCTTGAGCCTAGGATGTTTTGAAGTAGTATTCATAAGTTTTCAATTATGATTATAACATACGCAGTGAAGAAACTTGCATTCTATGTAGTCGTTGTAGTACTAGCTTGACTGTCTTGCATGTAGTAGAAGTGTAGAATCTCCACCTCATGATACTTAGAGTGAAGAATTGTTCGAGGAAGAACAAGGGTTTAAGTGTAGGGTGGTGATGTTGGGTGAATTTATGCATTCTAGCGTTACTATTCTAGCTTTTTTAACCTTATTTTGAGGATGATTCATGTGATATATGAGTTGATAATAATATAAATGTGTATCAAAGTGTTAAAGCATGTGTTTATGATGTTCAAAGTGAGTTTCAAACAAGTTTGTATCTAAAAGATTCATTTAGAGTTCAACCCGGAAAACTAGTGTTACTAGCTTGAGATAGGTGCTTGTCTAGTTGATTCCAGTAGATTCTATTGTGTTTAAAGTGTTCCAAATGGTTTTTATTTTAATTATATGTGAAAAAACTTGTTTATAATTCTCAAGGGTCAATTGGATCAAGCCAAGGGTCAAAACAATGAGTTAAAGATCAAAGTGGAACTAGCTTAGCTTAGCTCTTGTTTTGATTTGCTGTAATGGATGTAGTGTAGTGTTTTCTTCATAATTCATGTTATGCGGTTGTTTAGGATGCTTTTGGAGCTGAATATGATGATATTTTGATATTAATAAGGCTTGGAATTCACGGTAAATATGCCACAAGACAAGGGTTCAAGAGGGGAAACTCAACACTTAACCAAATTTCAGATAGCAAATTCCAGAGAGCTTGGGCGATAATGAGGCACTGCCCCACCTGTAGCGGGGCTGTTGTAACGATCCAAAATCTCCTCCCAGGATGTCACACGGTTCTTAAGGCTACAAGTATCCCGAAACTAACCCTTTGAGCCTGTCACTACATAAAATAACTCATTTCGAGAATAAATAAACGAAACGCTGGCACTGTCGTATCAAATGATAGAAAATATGAAGAAAATACTCGATCCAAATGACCATAAAACTGGAAATCTCAACATACTAACAATCTGATAACTAGTCTGACAAAGCCTCTACTACTCCATGAACTAGAGAGCCATTGGGACAGGTTCCCAACTGACTCAAACTGAACTAAAAGCAATAACATATCTACTAAAATACAGAAATGTGTGAAGATAGGTCCTCGAACCATGAGGACTCAGCACTATGGATATGTATACAAAGGTACTCAAAAATCACTGACGAGGCTGGGACTGAGCACCTGACCCTACATTATAAGACAATGTAACACATAGACGTATATGTGGATCAGCACTTTGGAATGTGCTAAGTATATGGGGGTGTATGCAATTACAAAAAATAATATCCATACTCTTTAATCAAATCATGCATGAAAATATGAATGACTCATATATATTGAATACGTCTACAATATAAAGCTCATAAATCATGTAGAATGAAGCATGTAACACAAATCTTGTGAGTCATTATACTTTAGCTTTAAACAATACTTTCCAACTCATGCATATATCTCATAGAGAGTAAAACTTCTTTAATGCTTAAGAACTTAGAACTATTTTAAACTCAAGACACTTGGAACTCGAAATTCTATAACTCTTACTAGTAGAGAAAACTACTTTCTTCTTGGGAAAATTTTACTTCAAGAAACTATTTTGAAAATCTTACTATTAGTAAAAATCACTTATCCCAAAGCTTTAGGGAAAATATTCTATCTCAAGAGAGGTTATCTTAACCGACATAAACCATGCGAGCTACATGGAGTCCAATGTCTTGTCCTCCTAAGAAAGAAACCTCACATTGGGGAGAGGCATCATACTCTTTCTAGGGAGTATAACCTCAACTCAGTGATCACTTATCTCAGCCTAGGGCTTATAAATATCAATCCTACGGTTGCACATAGTTTTGGGGTATGAAACCGTATTAACTTACCCAACTCGGTGCTAAATACTACTCCCTTTAGTTAGCTACGCTCATCTCGGGGAAATCCACTTTAAAATAATCTCATGGTTCATAAGAACCCAACTATAAAATTTGTAATCTCATTAGGTTTGGTGGATTTCAAAGCTACTATGACCATTAAGGTCAAAACTTTCTCAATGATCTCAAAATACGCAAATCATGGGTGCTTATAATAGCATAAAAGTTCATGAAATTGCAAATCTCAAGTATGGCTTAATGACCCGCAATCAAATCTCAAGTTAAGACTCATCAAAATGCATACTAGATGTCATAAGGATACACAAATCATATAGACATCTGGAATGTTCAGCAATTTGTCTTAAAATCTCAACATACTCATGTACTTCAATTTCTTGAACATTGGCAAATCTCAAAATCTCATAAATAGTAATATTGGGTATGAACCCACACTTTAAATTCATAGGAGAACTCATAAAGTCATATATCTTTGTAATTTAAAACAAGTTTTGGGTACAAGGATGAAAGAATTGTCTTTGTTCAAACCCCACATACCTTAGATTATGAAACTAGATGAACAATCTTGCTTGAAACTCTTCTTCTTACTCTTTGAGAGAGGTTTATTGAAGCCTTGAACTTGGAGAAATTGAATCTCAATTCAATTTATAGAATCTATGGTGAGTTCTTGAATTTCTTATAGAAGGGTTTTGGGTTTGTTCTTGAGGAAGAAACCCTAGCCTTTGGATGTTTTGGGAGATAATGAAGTCATATGCTTCGTTTTGCATATATCTAAGTGTTAAAGGGGTAAAAAGGCCAAAAAGTCCTTTTAAAATGACTTAAAAATAATGAACAGGATTTCCAACAGTCGGAGTAATGGTCTGTCGCTAGTCTGACGGTCCGTCGGATTGTCCGTCGCAAGTTGGTCAGAAAAGGGCCACACTGTCTTAGCTGTGACGGTCCTAGCGATGGTCCATCACTAGCTTGATGGTCCTTCATCTTGGCCATCGCACTTGAGCCAAAATAGGTAGTCACTACCTTGGTTGCGATGGTCAAGGCAGCGGTCCATCACAAACTCGACGGTCCGTCAACCTGTCCATCGCACTTGGGCGATTTCGACAACTCTCAGTAAAATGGCCATAACTTCTCACTCCGATATCGAATTTTGACAAAATTTGTATCATTGGAAAGCTAATTTAATTCTCTACATGAAAAAAAGTTGATATTAGGGAAATTCTAAACGTTTAAAAATATTTCTCACTTGGGAAGTTATCCTTACTCTTCTTAAAGATAAAACATGACTTAAAGAAAAATCTAGGGTATATAGCTATATCCAGGGCTCCACCCTATCTGGAGTGGGGGGATACCCAAGGCGCCACCTCACCCACTCTCATGCTCAACAACTGAAGCCTTTCTTGGCCAACACGGATTAGGATTACTCCTACATTATAAATACATATAGTATTACTTTTTAACACATATTTAAGCATATTTTGGAGAGCAAAGTGCTTCTACAACTTCTTTATTAGGTTTTTATTATTTTTATTTAGTTCATTCATATTTTTAGTCGTTAATTACTATTTTGTGATTACGATTATGACTATGCATAGCTAAATGCCTCTTTTCCGAGGTTGAAGCCAAGAACATGATTAATTATTGCTATGAATTAAGTTTGTTTACTTTACTTATTAATATTTGTTTTTTGTTTATTCTCATTTTAACTATTTTAAGGATTTTTAACCCTTAGAATACATCCATTTTTAACCTTGTAAACTCAGGAGAGGGAATAAGGCGATAGAACATGGGAATAATCAAAGTATGGTTCTTGATTCTTTATAAAATAAGAAACTTGAATTAGTATCTAGGACAGGGATATACTTAGATACCTTAGTTTATTCATATGTAGGATGATATTTGTTAATAACTTAAGTGAATTATTACATCCCTTCTCAACGATGTAGGTGTAAGGTTCAACTTAGGTAATAGATTAGAGGTTGGGAAACCATAATCGCGGAATTAACCCTACGAATCATAAAACAAGATATGCAAGTCAATGAATGAAATCCAATAGCATAATATTATTATTCAGAGTGCTTCAACCCTGGGTTTTCTTCTATTGATTGTTATAAGATCTTTACTTTACGCATTATTTACTTTACTTGCAATTTACAAACTCAATTCTCATTTTTGGTTACTTTAGCATCAAGTGAATCTGAATTGTGAACTAAAATCAATTTATTTCCAAATCTAGTCTCTGTGGGATCGATAACTCAGCTTTCTTGAATGCCACTATATTACTTGGTAGACCACGTACACTTGCGTGTGCGCCTGGGTGCTGTTAATATGTCTTGATTGTGGCTTGGTATGATTTATCTTGGATATGTCAGATTTTGATACTAGAGTCAATTTGAGATACTTAACATTGATATAGCCTTATTGGAATGTCAATTTGGAAGTTTGATAGATTTGGAGCATTAATGCCTACCCATTTTTAGTTTTGATTTAGATATTTGAGATTGACCAATCCATCCTTGGTATTGAGATTTTAGCTTAGTGTTGTAGAGCTTGCGTGCAAATTTTGTTTTAGACTAGTCCCTATTCAGATTTCATTTATAGGCTAGTTGAGCCTACTCCTTGATTGCCTATTCGGTCTTCTACACTTTGGTTGGATTATAGTTAATAAGTGTTTAGATGATAGCCCATGGGCCCCATATATTTTAGTTTTGACCTCGAGTTTAAATTTTCTTTGGGAATTTTTGATGATTTACTCAGGAGGAGTAATATTCTCGAGTTGGATTCAGTGTACCTTCATTCTTAGTAGATGGGAGATCCAGAGTGGAATATTCAGTGATTAGTAGTTATACATTAGATTTTGAAATTTTAGTTTGATTTTCATCCAGATTGATTGGAGCATTTGCATGGATTACTTTTCGTGATTATCTTTATTTGTATTCCCAGATAGAGCCTTATGAGCTTATTCTCATGTTTCCCTTATGGACTTTTAGTGGATCAGCTTCAGTTCTTTGAGGTCTCCATGATGAGACTAGGTGGATGAGATTCAAGTGATTTTCCTCCTGGCTTAGAGTAGATAACAGGTGCAAAAATGTAAAGGAAGGTTATATTTAGATTTGGAGTCAGTTTTATGACTCATGTCTTGGTTTGTTTTTGGCTTAGATAAGCCTTTTTTAATTTATATGGATATAGTGTGGTATCAACGTGATAAGACTTATATGTGCATGCATCAACCCTTTTAGTTCAGTTGGAGGCCAGTTAGCTGTTAAGTTGAGTTGGCTATTTTGGAAGTAGAATGGGAGTGTTGGTTGAAAAAAGGATACTTGTGGTGAAATCCCTTGCAAGTGTTTTCTCTTCATTGAGGTTATCCGAGAAGTCATGCTTGGAACATGCGAGCCCAGTACCTCATTCTTTCAAGCTTTTGAGATTCTTTCTATTCGTTGACTTTCAGGGACGAAAGTCCTTTTAGTAGTGGATATTATAATGACCCTTCAGGTCATTTTCCATACTTATTCTTATCTTCACCATTTGAACTTCTCCATAGATGGACCAAGTTATTTATGACTTGCTGGGATCGATGGTTTAGTTACCAGGCAGTTCGTTTGATTTTTAGAGCCAATTCCCTATTTAGAAGTCTTCGTTGGTTCAAAATATCCACCGAGCAAGAACATCAGTGAAACAATCTCAAATGTAATTTTTGATTGTATCAGAGATCCGAAATATTGATTTTAGTCTAGGTAGACTTTTTGTTTGGGTCCCAATGCACCCGAGCTCATTTTGACCTATTGGTCAAAAAAATTAAAATTGGAAACAATGGGTGTGGGACCCATATTTAGTTGAAATGACCTTGGATTGAAAATACGAATTCTCTATCACGTCTAAAACATTGATTTTAGGCAAAGGAGACCCTTGGTTCAGGTACCAAGGCTCCCAGACTTATTATGGGCTATTGAGCAAATTTTATAAAAAGTGATGAAACTATAGGTGTAGGCCCCACTTTTATCCTAAACGATCTCTGATGAAAATTTTGATGATTTCAATGGATTTTAAATGTTGTTGACACTCAAAATTCACTATTTGATCATGTTCTTTTGATTCTAGATGAGTTTCGAGGGTCAAAACTTATTTTTGAGTTTGTTGTCATCTGGTGTAACCACGATCGTGGCCAAGAGTGTAGCGATTGTGGCCTGTATGACCACGATAGTGGCATATCCTTAGCTGTAAAGGCTATATAAAGGCCCTAAGATGTGATTTTGGCATTTCCCCTTCACTATTTAGACCTAGAAACCCCAAAATGAGTGTAATAAAAATTATTCAAGGGGGGTGACTTGGGAGTTTAATTATCATCTTGTATCGTGATAATCTTCATGATTAAAGTAACAATTTCTTGAATTTGTGCTTGAATATCTTAGTTTGGACCCAAAACCCCAATTTATCTTAGGGATTGATTTTAGCCCAAAGTATGCTTAGTTTTCACCCATTCTGTTAGGGTTATGATTCTTTATTCATGTCTGCACATTGGGTTGGTCTCGGAAACTCATTTTCTGTATATAGGACCCACTTGGCGTTTTGGTGTAGTTCTTGGTCCTGAAACACAATGGTGAAATATGGATATTATTAGACTTGTATTGATGAATAAATTATGGTTTTGATAGTATGATGGCATTTTGAGGATTGTAAAGTGAAGACGAGTATGTGGTGCATGAAGTGAGGTTTTACAATTTTTCCTTGAGGTAGGCTTCTATCTATTTTTCTTCATAGATAATGTGTGATATATATTACATATGAATATGAATTTTAGACTTCATTATGAGTAGGATTACTTGGCCTTGATATATTGATGTTTGGGGATTAGATGAAGGTTTTGGACCCATAAGATGGAATGTAACCCTTTTGTATCCTATTGCCTTTCCTCTTTAGTTTAGATTATTTATAGCATGGATATGATATAATGCTATGTTTAGAATAGGGTTTTAGCATTTGAAGCATGATTTGTATATTTGCCTTATTGGGCTAGTGTGGTAGTCTTAAAACCATAAGTTCTGTAGGTTTGACTTGAGTACCCTTTTTTCTAGTCGAAGTTGCTATCTTAGGCTTGAATACAACTTACTTGACATCTAGAAGAAGAACTAGATACCTTAGCCTAGTTTGGGGCATAGTATGGCAAATTATGGAATTGTGGATTAGAAGTGGGATCATTCGACCCACTTAGGCCTATGCTTGTGTTAAGTCTTGTGGACTTATTGCGGACATTAGACATAGATAAGGCTAGTAAACCTTAGAATAAGGTTACTTTATAACTTGTATTGATATTCCCGGATTATGGCTTTTGAGTTATGGTTATAGTACTCCTTGTGGAAGTGATATTGGGCATTTAGAGATAACATTCCTCCTAGATACGTTATGTGTCCTATAGAGATTCTATTTCCTCTTAGACTTGATGATTAACCTATAGAGGTACCATTTCCTCTTAGACTTGATAAATGGCCTATAGAGATACTATTTCCTCTTAGACTTGATTGGCCTATAGAGTTTCTATTTCCTTTAGTCATGGTTATTTGACTTATATAGATTAGGTTCCTCTTGGATATGTACGTTGTCCTAGAGAAGTTATATTCCTTGTAGTCATGATGTATAACCTATTGATATAAGATATCCCATAGGTGATTATATGTCTATATATATTATACCTCCTAGATATGAGATGCCTCTTGTATGAGAGATGATTTCATGTCTATCTATATTATGCCTCCTATATGTGAAATAGCTCTTGTGTGAGAGAAGATTACATGCTTATTGATATTATGCCTCCTATATGTGAATGCCTCCTATATGTGAGATGATTGTAGATATGATACGACTTATAAATACGATTATTGATATGACTCCTGGATATGTGTATGGGCCTAAAGCCATGATAATGGTGTTGTGATTATTTTGGATAAATTAATAGGCCAAGGGTCGTGTTATGATATATATAGAATAGCCGAGAAGTGCTAGCTTTGTGTTAGCACATTTAAGGCTTTTAACTTGGAATAATTATGTGTTCTTAAGTAAATCTTATCATTTTTATTATATTTCATATAATATTGCAGGGAAGTCGAGATGCATGGAAACCTCTGATAATTACGTTAAGAAGAACAAGTTTTGATCAAAGTAGAGTAGAAGATATTAGTTGGCGACCTGTCTGATAGCTTGTCAACCATCTGATAAGTCGTCAGACATAGCCATCACCCATAGACAGATTGAAAGAAATGGAAAGAATAGTTGACGACTTGGTATGATAGGTCGTCAACTATATGATAGGTCGTCAGGATTGGTCGTCAGCTGTAAGTATAAAGCAAGAAATAGGAAGAATAGTTGATGACCTGGTCTGATAGGTCATCAACTATGTGATAGGTTGTCACAGGAAGTCATCAGCTGTAAGGCGGAAAATCTGAAATTTGAATTTCAAATCAGAAAAGATCTGGACTATTATAGGAAAATATTAGGTTTCCTTAAGCATCTTGAACTTATTATAAGTAGCTATTTTTGACATCTTTTTTCTGAATTTTTGACTTAAGTTTTTGGGATTATTACTTTGGTTTTGGGAATTCTCTAGTGATTTGGAAAGAACAACAATCTTATATCTTCATCATTTGTAAGTTAACTATTTCTAAATTATGAATTCAGTATATATTGTTTCCTTCTATATCATGAGGAACTAATCCCCATAACCTGAGTTGTGGGATCTATGAGTTTGGCCTTGTGAATTCATTAGTTGATTAAGATTCGAAGGGCGATAGGAACTTCTTGATAACTTCTATTATGTATATTATCTATTGGTTGGAAACAATAGATTAAACCTTACGATTGTTTTGCTTGAATTAAGAAATCAATTTAAAAGGAAGTGAATTATCAAGGGGTATTTGGAAACATTAAATTTCCATCTAATGATTAATGCTATAACAAGGTTAATCAAGTTGAGATAAGATCAGGTTAAGCATAGAGATTTTCTAAGTTTGAGAAAATTAGGTAATATAATATCTAAATAGGTCAAAAGACATTTAGAGAGATCATTGATAATGATAATCTGTTGTTCCTCCATGTCATGAGAATATTTGATTACAACTAATGTATGTTAAGTGTCCATACTCATAGTGAACACAACTCTGGTTTTTTCATATCATTAATTTGAAACATTGAAATCTCGGCTGAGTTACTAAATCAAAGTGAGTAATAGACTTTGCTGGAATCATAAAAACTCCCATTTACAGGAAGTTATTAGCTATAAGTCGATTGAATAAAAAATAGTCTTAATTAACACCATATTCTTTATGGGATTCAACCCTAACCTAGTTGGGTTACATATTTGACGAGACTACTTACTCTTTCATAAGAGAGGTGTAATTTGGGCTTATCAAGTTTTTGCGCCGTTGCCGGGAATACGGTTGTCAATTGAGTACATCTGTGATAATTGACTCTTAGTTTATTTTCTTAAATTTTACGTTTATTTGTTGTTTTTGATTTTTACAGATTCTTTGTTGTATATGCCATGAACCAGAAGGTCAGGAGAGCCACTATTACCTTTCAATCGGGAACCACACCTGATCGGGAGAATGGCTCACAAACAAGAAGCTGATCGATTAGCTGCTTTGGCTAATGCATAACTCAATCAGCAAAATGCTGATAACCCAGGTCAGGTGGCAAATACAGATGATGATGACTTATGGGATGATGATTTGATTGATCCTACAAACAAGAGGCGTGCAGATAATATAGCTGCACCAGTGAATCAGAATCAGCCAGTTAGTGGGAGAGAAAACTGCCAACCTGCTGTGCAGTTTGCATTTGATGAAAAGAATAATACTGATCTAGACAAAGATGGTGCCACAAGAGCAATCATTCCACCACCATTAGCACCGGGTGTGAAGTTCAACAACACAAGTACTATGATATAACTGTTAAACTTCAAAGGGTTGTTTGGTAGACTTCCATGGGATGACCTAAATATGCACTTGGTGAATTTAATCAATATTTGCAAATCTTTTGACAATCCTGGAGTTAGGCAGAATGCAATCCGTCTATGATTATTTCCACTATCCCTGTCTGGGGAGGCAATATTTGAATGAGTTAGATCCTGATTCTATAACAAACTGGAGGCAATTGAAAGGATCTTTCCTAGAAAGGTTCTTTCCGCCTTCTAGGATATTACAATTGAGGGACGAGATTAGTAACTTCAGGCACTTACCAAATGAAGACCTTTATGAGACATGGATGAGATTCAAGAAGAAGTTGGCATAGTGCCTGAATCATCAGATGACTGATGAGCACTTGATAGAAATAGTCTGTAGGGTTTCGACCTCTATCACAAATCTAACTGTGGACAATGCTGCAGGGGAGCATTCATGGACCTTACTTTTACTTAGGTTGCTGAAATGTTGGAAAGATTGACTAAGACAACTAGAGCTTGGCATACCAGGGATTCTATGATAGCAAGTAATACAGTGTCCAGTGGTATGACAGCTGAATAACGAAGGAAAAAAGAGGAACGTGACCAGGATATGACACATATGAAGACCTAGATGGATTTTCTCACCAAGCACTTATTATCCAAGAAGATAGAAAAGGTAAAAGCTATGGGATCTCAAAGTAAAGGAGCTGAGTCAAATTCTGAAGAAGAGGCAAACTACTTGAATAATTAGGGGAGTTTTCGAGGAAATAGCCAAGGAAATCAAGGTTGGACTGACTATGACAAAGCTGGTTATAGAGATCGTAAGTAAGGTGTTTATAAAAAGAAGAATGATAGGAGTGGATTTTATATACCTCTTGGAAATTGGGATAATGCTGCTACTAGTTCCAAAAAGATGTCAATGGAAGATATGATGGCCAAGCTATTGAAAAAAGTGGAGAAAACTAACACTGAAGTAATAGACTTGAAGAGTGAATTATCATCAATGAGTCAGTTAGTTGACTCACATTCAACTTCTATTAAGCAACTGAAGAAGCAGATGAATCAGTTGATCGTGACTTTTTACTAGAGAACGAGTGGAACATTGCCAAGTAATACGGTTCAAAATCTGTAAAATGATAATTCTTGTATGGCTATTACCACTAGAAGTGGTAAAATGTTACCTGGACCATCTGTGGGTGAAACTATTGTGAACGATGTGGTGGAGTTGGAGGCAGAAGGAAAAAAAGAACCTCCAGTAGGGTTTGAGAAGCTGGAGAATAAGAAAGTTCTATCTAGTCAAAAATAGGTTAATGAAGTAAAGAAAGGTAAGAGGAAAGAAGGGGTGACGGTAGTGTGCAGAATACTAAAAATACCTCCTTCGTTACCTTACAGATTGTAGAAGAAGGAAGATGACATAAGATTTAGCAAATTCATGGAAATACTAAAGCAATTGACTGTAAATGTGCCTTTGGTTGAGGCGCTAGAACAAATGCCAGGCTATGATAAGTTCATGAAGGATCTTGTGACTAAGATGCGAACTACGAGTTATGAACTGGTGGATAATCTTCACCATTGTAGTGCTATTGCTACAAGATCTTTGGTGCAAAAGAAAGCTGACCTAGGAGAATTCACTGTCCCATGTACTATTAAGTCGCTTCACTTTTAAAAGGCCCTTTGTGATCTGGGGGCAAGTATTAATTTAATGCCATTAACGGTATTCAAAAAGCTTAGGTTAATCAACATATGGCTTTGGATGGTGGATAGATCTATGAAGAGGCCAGTTGGGATTCTTTATGATGTGCTCGTAAAAGTGGATAATTTCATCTTCATGGTGGACTTTGTAATTTTAGTTTATGAGATAGATTTTGAGGTACCCATAGTCTTGGTTAGACCTTTTCTCGCAATCGAGAGTGTGTTGATTGACTTGTAAACTAATGAACTGAAATATAGGCTCAATGATGAAGTGGTCAGTTTTGATATTTGTCAGTCAATAAAACAGAAAAGAAAATAAGCGTCTTCTCAATCGTTGATGTGTATTATGAAGATGAGCAACATATGTTTGTTGAGGAGATATTTTCTATGGAAACTTTGGCTGCGGTATTAATGAACTTTGATAATGAGGGAGTCAAAAAATATGATGAGATTATATGTGCACTGATAGTAATGGGGTCATACTCTTATGCCCCTAAGAAGCTGGATTTAGACCTTAAAAACCATCCAGCACCATCGGCCAAACCTTCTATTGAGGATCCACCGTTTTTGCAACTGAAGAAGCTACCAGGCCATTTGGGGTATGTATTTTTGGGGAGTGGAAACACCTTACCAGTTATTATTGCAGCAGACTTGGCAGGGCAACAAGTTGAGGCCCTTATTTTCGTACTTAAGATATAGAAGAAGGCTATTGGATGGATGATAACAGATATTATTGGTATTTCATTGGGCATCTGTGATCACAAAATCCATCTAGAAGAAGAATGCAGACCGACCATTGAGCATCAACTCATATTAAACCCACCTATAAAAGAAGTGGTAAAAAAGGAGATTATAAAGTGGCTTTATGCAAGGTTAGTGCACCCAATCTCTAACAGTAAGTGGGTAATCCCACTACAGTACGTGCCTAAGAAAGGGGGTATGCCTGTGGTTTCTAATGAGAAGAATGAGATGATCCGCTTAGACCAGTGACGGGTTGGTAGGTTTGCATGGACTACCAAAAGTTGAATTCGTGGACATTGAAAAATCATTTCCCAATGCCCTTTATGGATCAAATGCTTGATCGCTTTGCAGGAAGGGGTTGGTATTGCTTTTTAGATGGATATTTAGGATACAATCAGATTTTGATTGCCTCAGAAGATTAGGATTAAACAATATTTATATGACCATTTGGAACTTTTGCATTCAATCGAATGTCATTCGGTTTATGTAATGCACCGGCCACATTCCAAAGATGCATGATGTCTATTTTCTCTGACATAGTGGAGGATACTTTAGAAGTGTTCATAGATGATTTCTCTATAGTGGGTGATTCATTTGAGTTGCGTTTGGTGAATTTTTATAGAGCACTACGGAGATGTGAAGTATTCAATCTTGTGCTGAGCTGGGAGAAATGCCACTTCATAGTGAAGGAAGGCATAGTGCTTGGGCATCAAATTTCAGCAAAAGGAATTGAAGTTAATCGTTCTAAGGTAGAAATGATTGAGAAAGTACCCCCTTCAATCTTAGTGAAGGGAGTCTGTAGTTTTCTAGGTCATGTTGGATTTTTTCACAGGTTCATTGAGGATTTCTCCAAGATTGCAAATCCAGTGTGCAAGCTCTTGGAGAAGGAGAACAAGTTCGTGTTCGATGATGATTATATGAAGGCATTTCAATACCTTAAGGAGAAGTTGGTGGCTATCCCAATTATTGTTTCCTTAAATTGGTCCAAACCATTTGAAATAATGTATGATGCAAGTGGAGTAGCACTTGGAGCAGTTCTTGGTTAGAAGAATGAGAAACTATTTCACCCTATATATTACACAAGCAAGGCATTAAATAGGGCACAAAAAAATTATACGATCACTGAGCAGGAGCTTCGGGCTGTCGTTTATGCTTTTGAGAAGTTCCGGTCATATTTGTTGGGAACCAAAGTAGGGGTTCATATAGACCATGCTGCTTTGAGATACTTAATGGAGAAAAAGTATGCTAAACCAAGGTTGATTAGATGGGTGTTGCTTCTGCAAGAGTTTGACTCTGAGGTCAAAGATAGAAAAGGGTGTGAAAATCAAGTTGCAGATCACCTATCTAGGCTAGAGAAAAATTAGCTAACTATAAAAAAGCTTAAGATTGATGATTGTTTTCCTGATGAACAGATTTTAGTTGCTGCACTCGATATGGTGCCTTGGTATGTAGACTTCACAAACTTTGTTGGAGTGATATTATCCCAGAGAATCTTTCTTTTTATCATCAAAAAAAATTTCTCTATGATTCCAAGAGATACTTCTAGGATTAGCCATATTTATTCAGGCGGTGTGTTGACAATATCATCAGAAAATGCATCCCGAAAGTCGATATACCAAGTTTCTGGAAGCCTGCCATGCATCCTCAGTTGGGGTACATCATGCAGGTGATCATACAGCAAGAAAGGTGTTACAAAGTGGCTTTTTTGGCCAACCCTATTTAAAGATACATATGAGTTTGTAAAGAGATGTGATCAGCACCAAAGACAGGGTTCGATCTTGAAGCATCATGAGATGCCTATGGTAAAGATATTAGAAGTTGAACTATTTGACTTCTGGGGTATTGATTTCATAGGGCCGTTTGTAAGCTCCTACGAGCTAAAATATATTGGGGTGGCTGTGGACTATGCGTCCAAATGGGTTAAAGCAGTTGCTTTGGATGACAATGAAGGCAAGAGAATGGTTGCCTTTCTAAAGAATAACATTTTCTCCCATTTTGGGGTTCCAAGAACTATCATACTCGATGACGTATCCCACTTCTACAACAAAAGATTCTAGGATGCCTTGTTGAAATATGGTGTGAAACAACATAAGGTGGCTACTCCATATTACTGATAAACTAGTGGGAAAGTAGAGGTCTAAATATTGGGAGATAAAAGCAATCTTGGCTAAGACGGTGAATGCGACTAGAAAGGATTAGTTTCGAAAGCACAATATGCTTTGTGGGCATATTGGACTGCTTTCAAGACACCTGTTGGGATGTCACCATATCAGTTAGTCTTTGTCAAATCATGTCACCTTCTAGTTGAGCCAGAGCACAAGGCTTTGTGGGCTCTGAAATGACTGAACACGAACTGGAAGGAAGCAACTGAGTTAAGGTTGGGACAATTGAATGAGATGGATTAATTCTGTATCAAAGCTTATGAAAGAGCTGGCCTGCATAAAGAGAGGACGAAGAATTACAATAATATGAATAATATGCTTAGATCCACAATTCCAGCTGTTTCACAGATAACACTCCTTACAATAACATTTAGAGCTAGAAAAATATGATCCAAGATAATAAAATAAAACCTAAACTGGATATTTATATGTTCCTAGATACAAAGTATTTAAAATTTAAACTAAAAAAAAAGTTGCATCTAAGTTGACGGTCATATAGATGGCACGTTAGTAGACTGACGTTCTATTGAGTGAACCATCATAGAGAGGCTCAGAATGCCATGTTCTGGATAAGGGTTGATAACCCACTCGGTGGTCCGTTGCTGGTTTGGCGGCCCATCACACGGGCATTCACTTGATCCTTGAGATTTCCAATTTCTATTTTAGTCTGATAGCCCAGTCGATGGTCCGTCATAAGCATGACTGTCTGCCACTTGGACTGTCGTAGAGGCCCCTCAATTTTTTATTTTTTCTTTGGTCTGACGGTCACCCTGGCGGTACATCCCTTGTTTGACGGTCTGCCGGTTTATCCGTCGGAGGCCTTTTTCTGCTGTTTTTCCCAATTTTTCTTCTAGCTAAGTCCTTAACCTAAACATACTATAATCCAGTATTAAATACAACAGTAGTTTCTTTTAAACATACAATTATATTTTGAAAAAGATGTAAAATATTTCATCAAACGTCGGAACATCAAAACCCTCAACTTAAGACAATTGCTTATCCTCAAGAAACTCAGCACCAAATTGCATACATGAATAACACATTAACAGGAAATCAACTATTGAATCAGACTCCACACAACCATTCACTTGTCATCTTACTCATTGGGCTCAACACATCAGGATCTACAACCGGTATTGATTATAATACAACACACACACAAACATAGATATCACATCCTAAAGAGATCAGGAAACTAAGTGTAACTCAAGTTGCCCTCACAGCCAATAAAATCTACCACTCATTATAATTTTTGGATACAAATAAAAACTCTCACACTCATCAAAGAAGTTACAAACATAGTGTCCATACCCATAGGCTTGTCCTTATCATTAAATGCCCCGTGCAGTTGATTTGCCAAGATCAAGTAGGTCTATTCTAGGTATGTAGTGAGGTTTTCGTCTAGGTAAGGAAGGATTTAGGGAAAAGTGACTCAACACTAGGATTTAAGTCTCTTTGCCCTTGAATTCTACCTACCACGGCCATAGCTTTACTAGCTCACTTACCCATCTTTCATTCATTCACACTTTATCATAATACCATTTATATATATATATATATATGTATATGTATATGTATATATATAAGCATCATCCACCCTCAACTTATGCTGATGTAGTCAGTCAAGGTGCACAATGTCTTGAATAGACCAGGGCTAGATGCTTTAAACTAAGATCTAAATCAACTTTCCATTAGACAGCTGACATTTTGATAATATCTACCCTTAACTTAGGTGTTTTTCCTAAGTTTAGGTACACAATATCTAATATTAGACCAGGGCCAGAGTTAGGTGTTAACAATCTAAAGAGAGTTAATTTGAGTTTTTGGTAATGAAGAAAAATTACCAATAACACAAATGGAAAAATATTTTTGGTGGGGCTAATTATTTTGGCTAAGTGGACTAAAAGTACAAGGCGGCCTGCTATCACTTCTTATTTCATCAACCATAAAACAACATCAATGAACCAGGCAAGTTCTAGGTACTACACTATGCAAGAACTAACACAAATACTCACACACAGAGGCAACTGAGTCAAACTTATTCTACTGCTCTTAAGATTTCCATCACATGTCATGCATATCTTATATGTTAATGCCAATTACAGATTCACTAAAGGTTGCTCACATATGCTAGTAGACAGGAGTAAACAGTCACACAAACATGTTCATAGCCTTATGCCAACATTATTCATCATCTATATACACAACAAGGTGCTAAAATAAAAGACACTTTTATAAATAAACATTAACAAATAGATATTTACATCACAAACTAAGAAAAGAAAATACAATCCTAGACATGTCGATTCTCCTAAATAGCATACGGGAGGAAAAGAACATCGAAAACAAAAATACCCATGGTTACAAGTACACCCCGCCTACAGAAAAATATATGTTTTATCCTCAAATGCATAAAATTAAAGTGCAGAGGGGGGGAAATACTCATAATGCCTCTTATTCATCTGAGGTGTCTGTGAAATGTGCTGAGGCTCTACTGTCCTCACCTATTACAATGTGACCCCCATTGTGGTGGGAGTACTCATAAACTCATTCTCCGGAATAAGAGAGATCACATCCCGAACGAGGTCTGAACCGGCCCCTCTATCTGGGGAGAAACTATTAGATACACCAGTAGCTTTATCTTTCACCTTCTTCTTTCTCCTCTTTTTATCTCTTCTCGACCTTTTTGCAGCTTTCTTTATGTCATACTGCTCTTTTTCTTCTGGTGTCATTGCTTTTCTCTTTCTTCACCTTACAGCTTTTATTTCCACACTTTCATTAACTTGATTCTTTCCTTTATCTTTCAATATCTTTCCCATCAAATCAACAATCTCTTCATCGCCATACTCATTACTAGGGATGGATAAAAAATGGGCTGTTGAGACTACCTTCTCTTCAAATCTGCTATGTCAGCTTATGCCTGTTTAAACTCCACTATGAACTTGGCCAGGTTGGGAATAGATATTGTATCTATCCTTTTGTTGATACATTCTTCCATGTTGTCCATTCTTAAATGAATGTTTTAAAATGGACGTATTGCTTCTGCAATAATTTGATCAACAAATGGCTTGAACTGTGAAGCCCATGTGTCTAGCTATTTCTGAAACTTCTTCTGTAGATTCACTGACTTTGCAAAGTTCTCCTGTGTTAGCCTATATTCTGCGGACTCTGCCCCATCCATAGGTGGTGTATACCCTGACCCTACAAAGGTACTTGGTGACACATACTCAGGTGGCATATATATAGTGATGGGCAATGGCATACTTGAAGGAATTTTTGAGGTATCCGGGGCTGGTGCGGACTGAGTCTGGTAGGTTGGAGGCTTGGTGACCCTCATCTTAAACTTTCATTCATCTTTTGACTTCTTAATGTCTTGTCTATGTGTAGCCTAGACTCCGTTATCAACCCCCCAAATCAAACACACACCTACTTGACTACATAACTTCATGATCAAATGAGGGAATGGTAGTGCACTTACCACATTATGAGCCCTCACAAATATTTCATCAGAAATAATTTGGCTGAAATCAATTTTTAGCCCTGAGATCAAACTAGCAACAAGCACAGCCCTGTGACTATCCAAGTTTGCATCCCCTCTTATTAGCATCAACTTCAATCAAACCATAGCCCACCAAAACTTAGCTCTGAAGCTAAGGGAAGACTTTGATATGTGCTCACATTGGTTTACTGCCCAGGAGGGATTACCATCATCAGTTAACATCTCATCTAACCAAGGTCTCTGAGTAGATACGGAGGTTAGTCGGCACTCAAGATCAGGAATAACAGGTAGAGCTTTGTAGTCAGGCCCAAATAGAATCCTATTGATTGTTCAGGCTAAGATGTCAATGTCAACTCCACAGACTAGCATTGACTCCCTATTTGGAAAATCTAAAAGCTTTGTCCCCTTAGGACAATCCTTATCTGTCATCACTAAATAATTGGTAAAGAATTCTCTTACCAGATTCGACTTATATGAACCAAGTGACTTGCTCATCTAGGCCAACTCGTACTCATTGAACCAATGCTCCAGTTTGGGATACTCATAAAGCTCAGTTGTCACTATCTGATACTCCTCAGAGAATGGTCTTTTGATTGTCCTACTTGCTGTCGGTGCTAATCCATCATAGAATTTGTCTTATGCTCTCTCGATTTTCCATCTAACTGCCTCCCTTATTTGAGGATCCTTATGTTTAATCACATTGGCATCCTTAGGTTCAGTCTCCATATCAGCTCCTTCATTTTGTACCTCCATATTAGAAGCCTCAGTTTCAGCCTTAACTAGCTTGGGGTGATACGTGACTACCCTTGCTTCATCGGGGCTCAAGCTAGTACTACTAGTGTTGCTCTTACTCTCCTCTTCAGATTAGAAGAGTGTAGGAAGCATCCTTTCTCATTCCTAGTGTTGAAGATTGGTACCTCCTCCCTCTTAGTAGGTTCAGATCTTTCTCCTGCTCGGCCACCACCTCTGGTCAATGGAAATTTATGTGCCATAATGCCTAAAAAGGGTACAAAGAATCAGTTAGCCAATCAAATAGATGGAAATAGTTAAAAAAATTGGCTTGACGATCATCCCGACGCTGTGACGGTCTACCGGACTTGTCGTCAGCCTTAAGCAGTATGTGATGATTTGTCAGAGGTGACACTTGGTGTCCAATATTGATTTTAGCACAGAAATGACCCCAATTTTACATCTAAGAATGACCTTTTCTACTTCAAACACATGGGTTACTCAAACTTCAACCAGAACAGATTGTACAACATGATTCAACTTTTGAGATCACCATTAAAACTAGCACAATCAAGCAAGATTTTCTTTTAAGAACCAACAACTTATTCATTCAAAAATAAGCAATGCAACACAAATAATTAAAGTTGTTATCATACCTTGATTTTTCAGTAACTTCACTCTATTCATTTGCTACTTCAGAGAGTAAAAAGAAGATTGCTACTTTGGATGTGATGAACAGAAGAGAAGAATGAGTTTGTTTAAATAGGGGAGAAAAAGGAGAGAGAGAGTCCTAGAGGGAAGTAACTGGTTCTAAATTCTATAAATTCAGAGAGATTTAAACAGTTTAAGAATTTGAAAAGGTATCAATATCTGTAACCATTTTCTCTTATCGATTTAACAGAAAATTGGGTCGGGTTCTTGAGGTTTAAATAACCTTTCAAAACATCCTAACTCAACCTGTATTTAAGGTTTCATTAAAGGCCCACTTGATGGTCCATCAAATTCCATCGGGGTGGTCGTCGTATCTTACCAGAGACCAAGAAATTATGTATTGCTGCGATGGATGAAGTGATGGTCCATCAGTGTTACGACAGTCCATTAAATTATCCATCGGTACACTCCAGTAACTCAGAATTTTAGATTTAGTATGGTGGATGAGATAAGGCCCGTCGAGGCATCGACGATCCGCCAACTCGACCGTCAAGCCTATCCAGAATGTCCAATTTTTTAACATGGCTTTGACGGTTCATGTGACGGTCCGTTGGTCCTACCGTCAACCAGTTTTCAACTATAGAACTCCTTTCTTTCTACATTTTCAGCCCTACACACTTCATAAACACATCAGATTGCACAAAAACTAAAAATTAAATTCTAACTATAATTACACAATACTTGGTGGGTTGCCTCCCACTAGCACCTGATTTAATATCATGGCACGACACAGTTATTTTGATTACTCAGACTTTATTGAGATAGATAGTAGTTATGCACTTTATCGAGTCCATTGGACTGATATACAACTTCACTCGTTGCCCATTGACTTTGAAGACACTACCGTCTTCATTTTTAAGTTCAACTACTCCAGATAAGTAGACTTGGTTGACTTTGAACGGGCCAGACCATTTAGATTTAAGTTTTCCTGGGAACAACTTCAATCTAGAGTTTAATAGAAGTACCCAATAACCTTTCTGAAAGTCTCACTTTGCAATCCTCTGGTCATGGTACTTTTCATCTTCTCTTTATAAAGATCTGCTCTTTAATACGCTCCGAGATGAAACTCATCCATCTCATTCAGCTTCCCCAATCTCAATTCTTCTACCTCATTCTAGTTCAAGTTCACCCTTTTAAGTTCTCATAATGCCTTATGCTCCAATTCAATTGGCAAATGACATGCCTTGCCATAAACTAATTGGTACGGTGACATGCTGATATGTGTCCTGAAATCCATTCTTTATGCCCATAAGGCATCGTTAAGCTTCCAAGACCAGTCTTGTCTGCTTGCACTCACTATTTTAGTAAGAATGGCTTTGATCTCTCTATTCGAAATATCCACTTGCCCACAGGTTTGTGGATGGTATAAAGTTTCTACCTTATGTTTCTTAACACCATTCTTTGCTAAGGCAGCTCAAAATACCCGATTGCAAAAATGAGATCCACCGTCGCTTATGATAGTACGAGGCACCCTAAATCGAGAGAAAATGTTCTTTTTGAGGAATGCAACAACTCTCTTTCTTTCATTATCGGCCAAATCGATGGCCTCAGCCTATTTTGATACATAATCGACGGAAACTGGGATGTATTTCATTCCATATGAGCTCACAAAGGGCCCCATAAAGTCAATGCACTGGACATCAAACAACTCCACTTCCATTATTTAGGTCAAAGATATCTCATGGTTCTTTGAGATTGACCCTTGATGCTGGCATTGGTCGCATCTCCGCACGATCTCAAACACATCTTTGACTATAGTCGGCCAATAATAGCTACTTTGGAACACTTTCCTAGTAGTCCAGTCACCCGTATAGTGACCTCCAACTGGAGAGGCATGGCAAGCTTCCAAAATGTTCAGCAAGTCTATATCTGGGACACACTTCCTTATAATATTATCTGCATAATGCCAAAACAAATATGGATCATC
This sequence comes from Capsicum annuum, assembly GCF_002878395.1. NCBI lineage: Eukaryota > Viridiplantae > Streptophyta > Magnoliopsida > Solanales > Solanaceae > Capsicum > Capsicum annuum. The sequence goes on from NC_061113.1 coordinate 122,756,912, forward strand.
CCAAAAGTAATGTGTCACATCATAAAGAAACTTTTTTCTTTGATGGAAAGAAAGGTTCTCCAGAATAACATCGCTCACCACATAGTTTGGAAAGTTTGCATACCACGACACTCTTCCTAACACAGTAGACAAGATTTTCTCATCTAGAAATGCATCATCAATTTTTAGTTCATCCTCAAGTTCTTGACCTCCCTCTAGCCTGGACAAGTGGTCTGCAACTTGATTCTCGCATCCCTTCCTATCTTTGACTTTGAAATCAAATTCTTGGAGAAGCAATACCCATCTGATTAATCTCAGCTTTTCATCCTTCTTGGCCATTAATGATCTCAAGGCAGAGTGGTCTGTGTGAACCACCACCTTGGTGCCCAATAGGTAAGCCCAAAACTTCTCAAAGGCATAGATAACTGCAAGAAGTTCCTACTCATTTATAGTGTAGTTTTTTTAGCACTATTTAAATCCTTGATTGCATAATAGATGGGATGAAATAACTTATCCCTCTTTTGGCCAAGTACAGCTCTAAGTGCAATACTGCTTGCATCATACATAATCTCAAACGTCTTTGACCAATCAAGTGCAACAATAATATGGGCATCAACTAATTTCCCATTAAGGCATTCAAATGTTTTCAAGCACTCATCATCAAAATTGATCTTAGCCTCCCTCTCCAAAAGTTTGCAAACTAGATTTGCTATTTTTGAGAAGTCCTTTATAAATCTCTAATAGAAGCCCGCATGACCAAGGAAACTACATACCCTTTTTACTAAAATGGGAGGCGGTAGCTTCTTAATAAATTTGACCTTAGCTCAGTCGACCTCGATCCCCTTGGCTGAAATTTTGTGTCCAAGGACAATGTCTTCCTTCACCATGAAGTGGCATTTCTCCTAATTAAGCACAAGATTAAATTCTTCACACTGCTACAAGGCTCTACTCAAATTCACCAAACAAAGCTCAAACGAATCACCAACCACTGAGAAATCATCCATAAACACATCCAAGGTATCTTCATCCATATCAAAAAATATAGACATCATGCACTATTGAAAGGTAGCGGGTGCATTACACAATCCAAACAGCATCCGCTTAAATGCAAAAGTACCATATGGGAAAGTGAATGTCGTCTTTTCCTGATCCTCCGGGATAATAGTAATCTGGTTATAGTTAGAATACCCATCCAGAAAAGAATACCAACCTCTTCCAGCCAACAGATCAGGCATCTAATCAATAAAAGGCATCATCAAGTGGTCCTTCAAAGTCTATGATTTAAGCTTGTGATAGTCCATGCAAACTCTCCACCCATTCACCGGCATGAGCGGAATCAAATCATTTTTCTCATTTGCTAAAATAGTCATTCCCCCTTCTTAGGCGCACATTGAATAGGGTTTAGCCACTTACTATCAGAAATGGGGCTTACAACTCCTGCATCAAGCCATTTAATAATATCCTTCTTAACCATCTCTTGCATAGGTGGGTTAAGATGGCGTTGCTGCTTAATGGTTGGTGTGTAATCTTCTTCAAGATGAATTTTGTGAGTGCAAATACCTGGAGGAATTCTAATAATATCCATAATAGTCCAGCCTATTGACCTTTTGTACCTTTAAAGCACAAAATGAGTTCCTCCACATGCTGCTCACCAAATCTGCCACAATAATCACAGGTAAGGTGTTTCCACTACCCAGAAACATATACCATAGATGGACTGGTAACTTTTTCAACTGCAACACCGGTGGCTCTTTAATCGAGGGCTTACCCGGTGGTGTTAGGCGATTTTCAAGATCTAGATCCAGATTCATGGGAGCATACAAATATGATCATATTCCTTTCAAAGTACAAACAGTCGCCTCATACTCTTCAATGCCTACACTATCAAAATTTATCAAGACTGCAGATAAGGGCTCAATAATAAATTTCTCTTCAATCGAAACTTCTTGGTCAACCTCATAGTCGACAACGACAATAAAAAACACACTTATTTTCTTATGCTACTTCATAGATTTGCACACATCAAACCAAACCACTTTATCATTAAGCCTGAATAAGAGCTCATCAGCTCGTAAATTGGTAAGCACACTCTCGATTGTGAGAAATGGTCGACCCAGGATTATAGGCACCTCAAAATCCACCTCGTAATCCAAAATAATAATAATTGCAAAAAATATATAGCTGGCCACCTTTACTAACATATCATATAATATCCCCACTGGCCACTTTACCGACCTGTTCGCCATCACTAGCTGCATGTTTGTGGATGTAGGATCCCCCAAACCCAACTTTTATAAGATAGTGAGCGGCATCAAATTGATGCTTGCTGCTAGGTCACATAAAGCTTTGGCAAAATCAAGAGACCCAATAGTACAAGGAATCAAGAATGCTCCTGGGTCTACTTTCTCTTACACAAAGACCTTGTTGATATAACACCACAATAATAAAGATTATCTACCAAATCATAACTCACTGCTCTCTTATTCATCACCAGGTCTTTCATGAACTTAGCATACCCAGGCATCTGCTCTAATGCCTCTACTAAAGGCACATTCACCGTCAGCTGATTCTGCATAGCCATGAATTTTCTAAACCTTATATCATCCGCTTTATTCTTTAATCTATAAGAAAAGAGAGGCAGTGGTTTTGGGAGAGTGGTACCAACTGCTTCCTTCTTCTTTCTTTTTTCTTTTTCTAACCCATCAACCTGCTAATGGTTAGAAAGTATGTCACCACCATCCAGTTTTTCAGGCTCCACTAGACAACCTTTTTCATTTTAATGTCCTCTTCAATCATATCTTCAATCATAGCTTTGCCCACAAAAAGGCCCGGTAATACCTTACTACTCCGCATGGTAACTTCTATACAAGAACCATTATTATAAGGATTCTAAACTGTATCGCTTAGAAATATTCTGCTCTTTCTCTAATTTAATGCCGCTGAGAGTCGGCTCATCTGCTGCTCTAACTATTTGATAGAATTTGAGTGTGAGTTTACCAACTGGCTCATGGAAGACAAATCACACTTCATAGTAGTCACCCAGAGTTGGTTGCCTCAACTCCCTTTAATAGCTTCTCCGTCATGTCCTCCATGGATATTTTGCTTAAGCTTGTTATAGAATTATAGTGACTTCCAGGAGGTTGATATAGTCCACTCCTATTATTTTTGTTCTTCCAATTCCCTTGGTCCTTATCCTTTTAACCAGCCTTGTCATATTAGTTTTGACTTTGATTTTCTTGGCTATTGCCTTGGAAACCCCCCTGATTATTTAAATAGTTTGCTTCTTCTTCTTAATCGAAATTAGCTCTACCTTGGTATGCAACAGCTTTCACCTTCTCTATTTTTCTAGATAATAGATGCTTAGTTAGCAAATCAATCTATGTCTTCATATATTCCTTATCCTGATCACGTTCCTCTTCCTTTTTCATTGCTCTGCAGTCATACCAACAGACACAGTAGGGCTTGCTACCACAGAATTCCTGGTATTCCAAGCTCTACTTTTTTTAGTCATCCTATCAAGAATTTTTTAGGATTTTGGAAAAGTGACACCCACAAATGATCCACCTGCAGCATTATCCATGTCTGTCTTTGTAATACAGTTTAAGGCCCTATAGAGAGTTTCCATCAAATGAATATCAATCATATTATGATTCGGGCATTGCATTAGCTTCTTTTTAAACCTCTCCCAGGTCTCTTGAAGAGCTTCGGTTGGAAGCTGCCGAAAGTTGTTGATCTCATTCCTCAACTGTACCCTCCTGGAAGGTGGAAAGAAACTTTCTAGAAAAGCCTCTTTCAACTGCCTCCAGTTGGTTATAGAATTAGGAGTCAGCCTATTAAGCCATAGTGTTGCCTCCCCAGACAGAGACAATGGAAATAAATACAAGCGGATGGCATTCTGGTCCACTCATGGGTTATTAAAAGACTTGAAAATGGTGATAAAGTTCACCAAATGCATGTTAAGATCATCTCCTGGTAGACCACCAAATAACCCCTTTAGATGAAGGAGTTGAATCATCGTGCTAGTAATATTGAACTTATCTTTGGGTGCTAAAGGTGGAGGAATAATAGCTCCAGTTACACCTACTTCATCCATTCCATCCTCATCGTCAATAAGATCAAACTGCATAGGTTGGCGATCCTGCCTCACCCTGAAGGGACGATTCTTGTTTACATTATGATTCACTGGTGCAACCACATGCTCTGCACGCCTTGGGTTGACAGGATCTAACAAGTCATCATCTCCCAAATCATCATCATCAGGATTATTTTGATGCGCTGGTTAATCATTATTTTGTTGATTAAACTGAGCTCTAGCCAATGCGGCTAGTCTTTCAGCATCTTATGGGTCTGCCATTCTGCCAATCAGCTGAGGTTCTAGGTGTACTGGTAATAATGGTTCACTTGACCTCCATGTACTTGGCATATAAATAATTACCCTGTGTAGAACAAAAGCAACAAATAAAAGTAAAATTTTGGAAACTTGACCAAAGGTCAATTAATAAACACAAACTTAATTGACAACTGTATTCCCCGACAATGATGCCAAAATTTGATACGCCTAAATTACACCTCTCTTGCGAGAGAGTAAGTGGTCATTGTCAAATATATAACCTAACTAGGTTAGGGTCGAATCCCACAGGGAATACTGTGTGCACTAAGTATTGTGGCTGTTACTAGACTGTTGATCAAAGGTTTCGATAAAAAGAGATGTTTAGGTTTGTAAATTTATCTCGTTATTTATAGAAGAAAGGGTTCCAGACAATGATTCTTATTTCAAATAGTAATTCAATGGAAATATAAAAACAAAAGTTATGGTTACCAAGATGTTCAAGCATCTAAGTGTAAGACCCCGCAAAGTTCCCTCATAGTTAAAGCCTTAAAGCGTGTCAAGTGAAGTGTAATTCCAGCCCTAAAAGATTGAGAAGTGACTTCACAAGTGAGTATCATGTTAACCATATGGAATTTCCCTAATTTTGACTTTTTATCACCTGAGAAATTTAATAAGTTTTTTGTCGATATAAGATTCGCCCAAATTCGATACCCGGGTAAGAAGTTATGGCTAATTTAAGTCCTAGTCGTAAAATAGTGTCATTTTAGTGCTTGGCGCATTGCAGAGAGGGTCTATTTGGAAATTGTCAATTTCCAGTGGAACTCCGCAATAGTGGCGCATCGCGAAGGACCCCAATTTCCAATAGTCAATTTCTAGTGGCCTGGCGCGATTGTGATGCATCGCGCTGAAGTTTGAGGTCCCAACTAGTGGGACAACGCGATGGCTCTGCGTCGTGGTGACTCCAAGATTCCCATTTTTTAATTTCCAGTGAGCCACCGCGCTAGTGGCGCATCGCGATGGCGTATGAAATCAGGTTCCCAATTCAACTTTTCTAGCTTCGTACAGAAGTTAAAAAAGGAATTTTAGACCTTTTTCAATCCTCTTAAACCATGCAAACACCAAATCAAGGTCATTTACAAGCATTCTATGAAGTCTTTCTCAAGTTTCCTCTCAACAAAAACCCTAAGTATTCAACACCTCTTAGAAGAATCTCAAGAATCTACCATAGATTTTCTCAATTTAGTCAGGATTCAAGGTTCTCATATCAAGGGCTTCAAGAACCCTCATTCAAGAGTACGAATAGAGTCGCAAAAGTGAGAGTTCATCCAAAGCTTCTAATTCAAGGTATGTGGGGTTTTGAACAAGGGTAATCCTTTCACCATTGTGCCCAAAGGCTTATTTAAACTACAATTCTCTACAATTTATGAGATCTTACATGAAATTGAATTGTGGGTTTTCACCCATTGTTATTGGTTGGAAGCTTTTGATGTTTCCCTTGAATTGAGAGTCTAATGGCATGAATTTTACATATTTTCTTGAGAAATTGCAGCTGGGTCTATACCCCATGATTTTTAATCCTTGAGAAGTTAATAGTTGAAATGTTTGAAACATTGAAGTATGTGAGAATATTGAGATTTTGAGATAAATTGCTGAAATTTCCAGATTTCTACATGATTTATGAATCTATACGCTATCAATTATGCCTTTGATGAGTTTTAACTTGAGATTGAACTATGGGTTATTAAGCGCTACTTGAGACTTGAGATTTTATGTACTATTGTGCTATAAGCACCCATGATGTGAGTATTTTGATATTATTGAGAAATGTTTTGACCTAATGGTCATTGAGTTTTTGAAATCCACTCTACTACATGAGATTATATCTTTGATTATTGGGTTCGTGGTGAACCATGAGATTATTTCTAAAAGTGGATTTTTGCGAGATAAGCACAGATAATCTTACGGGAGTAGTATTTAGCACCGAGCGGGTAAGTTACTGCGGTTTCTTACCCCAAAACTATGTACCACCGTAGGTTGGTTCTGAGGCCGAGTTTATGATTATTATTGGGCCTAAGGCCGAGTTGATATTGGGCCTAAGGCTGAGTTTGTTTAGTGATCATTGGACCTAGGTTATACTCCCTGGCAAGAGTATGACGCCTCTCCCCAACGTGAGGTCTCTTCCTTAGGAGGACAAAACATTGGACTCCATGTAGCTCGCATGGTTTATGTCAGTTAAGAGAACCTCCCTTGACATTTAAACTTCTAGATCAGTTACCTCCCTAAACTAAAGTATTTTTCCATTGAGATAAGATATTTTCCTTTAAAACTAAAATACTTTCCCTTGATATGAGTATTTTGTCCTAAAGCTTGAAATGAGATATTTTCCTAACGTGAATGAAATGCCTTCAAGTATGTTTCAAAGTTATATGATTTCGAATTCCAAGTATTTGAGTTTGAAAGAGTTATGAGTCCTTGAGCATTAAATAAGTTTTTGCTCTCCATGAAATATATGAATGAGTTGAAAGTGTTGTTTAAAGTTTCATTTAGACTATGGGTAATGAGAATAAGAGAAGGTTACCAATTTCAAATTTAAACTATGATGACTCACGAGATTTGTGTTATATGCTCCATTCAACATGATTCATGAGCTTTACATTTTATACTTATTCAAGCCATGTGAGTCATTACTTATTGGATGCATGACTTGATTAAAGAGTATTGATGTTGTTTTATATACATAGACTAATACCACATCCTTTATAAAGATAGAATACTCACTTGGAGTCCAGCTGGAACCGTAACTATGGCCCCGGGCCAAATAGAATATAATCATCACAATATCAATATAATAATCTAAGAAACTATGATCTAGTGCACTAATTAAAGTAATAAACCTTATACTAAAAGGTTACTTAGCCTCGAATATGACCAACATTTCAATAACCTAGGGTAACATGATCCTATAATCATAACAAGTATTTTATCTTAAGGGTCGATTCACTATTTTATCCCCAAACTCCTAAACTAGGCTAAATCATGGTATTGTATCTATAATCATATCCTAATATCCCTACCTAACATGCAATATATATCATACACTATCTCGTAAAGAAGAGTAGATCGAAGGCTACCTCGATGCCAAACAGTAAATCCTTAAATCATTCATAAATCCTCTACCTTTGTGCCATGATCTCAAAATGCCACCATACTATTAAAATAGTAATTTTCACGTCATTAGGGGTAAAGAAAGACCCATATTTCTATATAATAGAATCCAAAATTAAATCCATATGTTCCCTCGAAGCACAAGGAATGTGTGCTCAAAAGTTTAGCACAAATGGTGCATAAAATTAGGACCCAAATCAGCCTCTATGGTCTAGGGATTTAAAGATCTAATTTCTAAGAATTTGAAATAAAATAGGGTGCAAATTGACAAGAAAAATAATGAAAAATGAAAAAGAAGTGTTAGGCTAACTTACCATAGCTTCAATGGAAGATTCCCTACATTTTTCCTCTCTTCAAGCTCCCAAAATGGTGCAAAATTTGTGAAAAAAAAATGAGGAAAATCGGATGAAGAAAGGGAATTTCACATCACCCAGGTACCACTTGAGTGGCCACTTTACTGCTTAAGTGGATACCACCGGCACAAGTCCGCTAAAGCAGTCAGAGTATAGGCGCGAGCACCTCTAAAAAGATCTCCTGATCACTAAAGCGATGTCTGGTTAAGCAGTCCTTGACCTCTAAAGTAGACCTCAGCCATATGGTCAAGGCCGCTAAAATGGCTCATGAACAGTAAAGCGGCTCCTTGACTTCTAAAGTGATCAAATTATATATCGGGCACCAGATTTTGCCAAGTCCAAAATACAAATTTAACCGAGTGCTCAAAATTTATTCGGAACCTCGTGCGTACAAACAAATAATGCTACATACCAAATTCAACATTGCAGAATCAATGGAATCATTAAAACTTTCATCGGAGATTGTTTCAACTAAATATGGGGCTAATAATAGTTTAATTTTTATAGAATCCACCTAATAGCCCAAAATAAGTCTGGAAGCCTCGGAACCTAAACCAAGAGTCCCCCTAGCCTAAAGTCAATGTTCCAAAGCTGATAGAATTATCAGAATTTTCATTCAAAGTTGTTTACTAGGATTTTTAATCTAAGATAAATCCCTTAACAACGAAGCTCCAAAGTAGGAAAATAAGCCTTAAACCCAAACAAACAGTTCGATAATCGAACCGACAGTTTTGGCAAGTTATAAATGACCTGTATCTATTGTGAAAAGTCTTGAAATATTGAAAATATACGTAAATTGAGGAAATGACCTAAAGGGTCATTATATCTACCGACCTTACTAGGTCATGGGATATTCTTTTGTTCTATTTCTATCTCTTTTGGTATATATTCTATTACACTAAATCTTATCGCCTACAAATCCATTGTATGCTTATTTTGGTATTTATATATCTTCCATAAACTAGCCCATTACTTTTTATTTTGGGCTAAGGTTTGGCATATCTACTGGTAGATTAAAGTAAGTGTCATCATGACTCAAAAAATTGGGTCGTGGCAAATGTTCATCATTTACCTTTCATGTTTTGTGTGATACTTATTGTATAACTTAAATATATTAATTGTATAGTAATATTTCTTTAACTTTTTAAAATTAGGTATCTAATGGTAGGTTTATATATGTTTCTAATGACAAATTTGACACACTCGTGCAATGCACGTACACTAAACTAGTAAGCAGAAGTAAGAATAAAAGTATACTTCAAATTAAACAAAAAAAAAAAATCGTTGTGCACATCAAAAAAGAGAATAAAAAATACTTAATATATAATATTATATGATTTAAAAATTGAAAACTTAATACATCAAATAAACATTAATTTAGTTTTACTACGCATGAGTTTTAGGATTTAATAACTTATATTATTTGGTTTTGGTTATTTAATCTAGTTAATATTTAACACTTACAAATCAAATATAATTTTGCCTTGTGTTTTAAAAAAAATTCTACTATTCTATTTAAATAATATTTTGGATCAAAATTATATGAAACGAATTCTTATATTTTACTTTTTGTTTTTATTTTTGAATTGGGTCACGTTGTTTTCTTCTTGTCATTGTCATCATCCTTTTTGCTATTATTTATTGCTTTTAGTTCATAGTTTTAAATTTTATACATGAAGAATAATACAACAATTGAAAATGATTCTGTCTTTTGATAATTTCTTGTGTTTCTCTTTTAATTGAAAATTTTGGATCAAAAAATTAGATAAGATGTTGCCGCTGAATGAAGTAGCTAAAAATCAAAGGTTTATCAGTTTCATTTTAATTTTTTTGCTTAATCGTTACTTAATTTTGATTATATTAACCACATGGATATAGAGGTCACGAATTAGGATAGAAGATTAAATTCTTTCTTAAATGAATCATTTTTCGTAATGTCATAGTGTTTATCTGCAATTCAACTACTATTAGAATTCATATTATTGGTAAGTGAGGCATGTTAATTGTTATTTATATTAAGAAACCTGTATTACTATTTTATGAGAGCAAATAAAAAGGAACTGCTATTGAGTTTCAAGGATAAAATAAAGTCGAGGCAAAAAAGTTATTTGTGGTATTATCATGTCCAACAATATCACGTTGCGCATAGTAAATTCCACTATTGAAGGTTGGATTTGATTGAGTTAGTTTTGGTTTGTATGTGAATGTCTAAGATGCTCGCAATCGGATGTGGATGTTCGATATGCGAATTTAGTAGTTGGATTTTGCATGATCTAAGTTTAAAAGTTCAATAATATGGAGCTAGGTATGAATATAGGTGCATGAATTTCACTAAACATAATTCAAATATATAACTAAAAAAATCCGACTGTATTGATCCAAGATAGAGGCATGGAAATTGGGCTAATATTTATGTTGGAGGGGGATCAAAAAACTTGTATATATAAGGCCACTATTTAATTTTCTTCATCACAAATTTTAGTGTATTAACTTTATTTTGTAGTCATAAAAAGTTCAATAAAATTAAAAGGTATTAAGATAATATTCTCTATATTATTATTTTTTCTTCGGCAATATTTCTTCTTTTCTCTATGAATATTTTGTTTTATCACCCTATGTGCATGTGATTGTAAGGTTTCAATTTTAGCCTCTTTTATTTAAGTAAGTTTTGTAAGCAAACACTGTTATCATAATTAGATATCTCTAGAGAAATTTATAATCCACTCTACTTTGAGTATATTACTATTTAACTTATTGATTTTAGAGTGTTGCTTTCTTTGCATGATTTGTATATGTGTATATTCATAACTACTACATGAAATGTTGGATATCAGAGCAAGGACAAAGTCATCTTTTTAAGCTACGAATTTGAAAAAATTTATCAATAGAAAATTCTAAATACCCTTTAATAATTTGTAATTGTATTAAACAAATTCATTTGATAGATATTAACAATTGATAATTTTGTGTCCTTCATTAAATCACCCTATAATAGACAAAATAATTTTTTTTATTTTTCTCAATTTGTTATTAATATATGAGAATATTTTGTACTTCCTCCATCCATCAATAGTTGTCTACTATTGACTCAGTATACATGTTAAGAAATAGTAAATGATAGAGGCAATTTTATCATATTACTCTTTAAATATAATAAATTTAATGCTTAGGAAAATGCATTGAGTGATAAATAACATTTAATAGCAAGGGTAAAATTGGTAGAAATAAGTAAATTATTCATTGATTCTTTAAACTACACAAGTATTGTTGGACATCTATTTTTACTATAGTGGATAAGTAAAGATGGGTGGAATAAATAGGTTTTAAGTCTATTTTAGGTTTTGTAGGTTTAGAAGTATTTTATGGATCAAATCATACATTTCTATTGTAGGTTTAGGTGTTGTAGGTTTAGAAGTATTTTTTATGTCATGGAATAATAATCAATAAAGTATATTTATAATTCTATTATTTTAGTTTTTGAAAAGAAGAAAGAGGAGAAGTTGAAAACTACAAAATTGTGAGTTCGAGTTATCAAAGGTGAAAAAAGGGTGGGAACTTCAAAGGAGGGGTTAAAAAAAAGCCTTGATTGATACTGTATATTTGTGCTTCAAACGGAGGAACTCTTAGGGGTCTTTTGGTAGAGTTTAATAGAAAAAATATCGCATGCATTAATTTTACCTTCTTTAGGTACAATTTTCTTGCCTAGGTATAACTAATACCTCTATATTAGTTATATGATCAATTGTATAATGAGGTATGTACTATTAATATCATCATTTTTCATGTATTAGTAATACAAAGGATTTTGATGCATTAACTTAATTAATAACAAAATTAACCGGCAAGTCCCTCTAGAACATTTCCTTAAGTCCTTTTTCCACCATACCTTGCCTTTCTTTTGTACTTTGCCTCTCTATGTTAAATCTTTAATTTCTTTCCATCTGATCTTTCTTTATTCTTTGTGATTTTATAAGTATTGATTTCTGGTTCATCTGCTCATACAAAAATATGCTTTTTCAAATAAATATTTAGACAATAATGGAATTTAATCATACCTTAAAGTAGCATACAAGATAACAGGGTGATGTGAAAGAAACCACTCTAGTTGGCAGATTAGGGATATAAGGAACTTTTATTTCAACTCGAATCAAAGAATATTAGCATAAGAAGATGTATTAGAACATTTTTTGTTTATTTCTTGTCGTCTCAAAGAGTTAAAAGGATATTTTGCTCAAGAATAGTATTTGAGTGAATCTAATCTTAAGTAGTAAAGAACTATGAAAATAATATGTAAGTAGCATAATGTGAAGTTTTATAAAAATGTAAAAAAGCTACAAAAAATGTAGAGGGTATTTTTGTAAATGAGGATCTTTTTTATAAAAATTATCCAAGACATTCTTTTTAATACATCAAACCAAACTGTGTATTTGAAATAATATTAACATAACTAATGCAAGCATAACTAATACCGATATTACTAATGCAATCATTACTGATACACCCTATTCACCATGAGACTGGTTGTACAAATTGAATGACTAATGATCCCACACCAGGGACACAGTCTGGACCAATGACCGATCTCTCTGTAGTCATAACAAACCCCTAAAGCCTTAACCTGGCGAGAAACACGAGCTGACCTTAATTGGTTCACCAACCAAAACCAGGGACACTGCCTACTGAAATGACCATCCTCCCTACAATCATAACATACCTCAGGAACTCTAGACTGGCGGGAAATATATGCTAACTCTGCCTGAACAACAAACTAACATCTAGGGAACTTTCTAGACTAATGATCAATCTCACCAGGTCTAAGACAAGCTCCAAGAATACTCTGAGGTACTGCACCCACTGATCCAAAATGAACACCATAGACTAAATATTCATTTCAAATACTCCACAAGGTTCGACGAGAACTCTACCTGATATGACTTTCATGACTTATCTTAGAGCCATCTATGGTCTGAGATATTATCTGTAAGGAATTAGCAAGATAAAAATAAAGTTGATCTCTACCGAGAGAATCCTCACTCCCAAATGAAATATCAATAGCACTGTACTGATGGCGTGGCCTTTTACTACCACCTCTAAAAGTCTAAATACATGGTCTCTCTATGGACCTTGCGTGATTAATAACCTGAGAAAAGAAGACCTAGCTACTATTAAATGCCCTGATGTCAAACAAAGTGGCAAAGTTAATCCTCTAATAATCCATGCATCATCTCGTGCTCTGAAGGATATAGCATAGAAGTATGTCTGGCCCACTCAAGAAACCCAATATCATACTATAAAATCGATAAGGAACCCTATTGCACACCAACAAACCCAATGCTGGCCCACTGCTCGATGAATCGAACATCATCTCTAGTTGTGAGGTATCCATAAAAAAGCTTGGAACCCCTAATTCTTGATATCAAAATGCTAAAGCAGTCACACTCTATTAGAGCTTGAGCTGGCCCTAAATCTTTTGGCTGGCACTGAAGATCTTTGATTTCCATCTCTGACCCCCTGGTCCAACGTTGCGCTAAAGCTCTAGCAACATATGTTAAAGTCCCGTCTGCATATATCGGTAACCTCGTATCGTCCATCGGGGGTAGAATAGAGTCAAAGAATGCACTAGAGATTTATAGAAATATGGACACACGATAAGGATTCAAGAATAAAACTTCCTAAAAATATGTTGTAGCCTCACGAAGATAGAATAAAAATGTATCTACACTGATCCACAGAATTCTACAAGACACTTAGTACTTGTACCAACACACCGGTAAACCCTGGCTCTTATATCAATTTTTCACGACCCAATATCTCAAATCAGAGTGGCACCTACTAACCAACAAGTAGGTAACCCAACATATAGTCCAAAACTGCTAGTAACGAACTATCCTAAGAAATAGAAATAAAATATAAAATATGTATAATGAAAGATTAGTACATATAAGGCAATTCCAAAACCTAGTGGAATCAGTAGAAGAGCTTCTAATACAATAAGAGTGCAAGTCAAACACTAAATAAATATACATGTACAACCCATCTCTAATACAATATAGAGATCAGTCTAAACCATAAGAAAGGGAATAGTAGTACTGTGAGCGCTAGCAGCTCATCCAAAATCTCTGATCTGTAGTTGCTCTACACGATGCATATAACAACGGCGAAAACCATACTATAATCTGTAAATTGCAAAAGTATAGTATAAGTAACAAACACGTGGTACTTAGTAGGAAACTATCAACTGAGCTCTAAAAATAATACAACTATAAATAACATGCAGAGAAAAAATATAACTATAGGTAACTATTTAGAAAGCTAAACATAATAAGTCTAAAGAGGCAATAAGTATAGCTAATATTCTAACTGTATTCAGGTAGTAAAGCACTATATTGTATATCACTCTCCAATATACAAATAAAGAGTAGGAGAAAAATATATAGTGGTATAGAAGATCAAGAGATGAATATACAATGTTTATAAATAAGAGAAGATAGGAATACATGGTAATATCATAGCTAGATATACATATATATATATATAGGTATACAATACTAACTCAAAGTTGCAACCTACAGTAGCCATTCTAACATCACAAGGCCTAATCAAGTAGGAACTAGTGTTGTTATAATCAGGGTCCGTAACCATAATGTCTAATCATGAGATAATTATCCACAATATAATAATAGTAAAAGAAGAAATCATAATTATACCTGTAATCTCAGTACCAGTCCATAATCAACCATAGTAACAATAATATAGTAATCGACTAGTCCGGACAAACAATATCTAACTGAGTCTCATAAATTAGAAGGTTCAATCAACTCATAGAAAACAACACTTATATCTTATACCTATGTAACCCCATAAGTCTAATAGATATACAAAGCAAACAACATACTAGTGATAGGCGATGCGCATGCATGAATGAATGCAAATTAAATTCATAGTACCATAACTGATCTAAGTTCCATAATGTACCCAGTGTATATACCTCCTCCAGCTCAACAACTTGAAATGGCAGTACCTACGGTGACCTTTCTTCTCTAACATGACGGTTCACGGATGAAGGAGCCCCTAAGGTATTCGAGTGTACCCGTATACACTGACCTGGTCACGATCTAGGTTTCAATCATCATCATTATTAGTCTACTTCGCCCAGTACTAGATAAATGTATATATAAGTGCACGGACTCAAACTATGGCTAAAGAAATGTAACTTTGTAAAATTTGTTGACACAGCCCAAACTGGGGCCTTGTCGTAATGGGCATCTCAATTCCAACCGGGATCAGAGACTATCCGAAATGCCCAATCCAACCAACCAATATATACCCTGAGTCGGATGAATTTAGAACATATAACAAGATAATACATTTGTAGATATAAGGACTTTGGGATAGGTCTACTTCCTAGACCAGCTCAACCAAGTCAATCTATCCAATAACCAACAAATCAAACCAATACCATAACCCAGTATGTATAAATGTATATATATCATAATCATTCCATACCCAAGATCACAGTTGTCCATACAAAGTTTCTAAACCAAATCAAAGAGTATCTAGTCAAGACATCCCCTGACCATAGCCAAACATTAAGTCTATGCAAAGACAAAAGTATATAAACAGATCTATAACATGAAATAGATGCCTTCCAAACCATGAAAGCTCACCACATCAATCCAACACCTACTATCCCCAAATTTGATCAATAAGCAGTAGAAGTAGTATGGCTAATTCCTGCATTACGTGGAGATACAGTGCCCTAAGATGGGTTAGCGGGTACGCCCGAAGATGGGTTAGTGGGTGAATGCTAGAATGTACTCAAGATAAGGATAAAATAATACCAACCTTTAAAACCAAGAAAACCAGGCAAACAACCATATGCACACATATCCATATATATATATATATATATATATATATATATAAAATCCATGCTTGGAAAGAGAACTGGGTTTAGTATGTCTTTTAAACCATTAACCTGGGTATGTGTAGCTTAACCATCCTAGAACCACCCACGACCTATATGAGTCTAGTTTTACCCCCTTACAAGCCTCGATGCGTGTAGCCGCATGAACTGGAGATACCATAGGAGTAGGGGATTCCCGTGTACCCTTTGCTCTCTATGATACATATATATAGTGTAACTTAGGGGATTCTAATTACCCTATAAGTTTAGTCTATGGTTGTCATGAACAATCCTCATGTCGGCAAACATAAGTTTCCAGTGTCTGTCCATTAGACTACACCTTCATGGTTAGCTATCACACCCCGATATTTTGCCCAATTAAAACCATTAGCCCATAACTAAACAACCATTCCATTTACTGTTAACCAAGGCTATAAAAAGTGGTATCATTATACCGACTATAGCTTCCAAGCAATATCCTTTGCCAACCTTAAGGGATTCCCATGTACCCCATAGGTTCCATGATTATTAAGCTCACTTGGGGGATTACCATGTACCCCACAAGTGTTCCATTATTAAGTTTGCTTGGGGGATTCCCGTGTACCCCACAAGTTGCTCATCATTCAAACCAACTTCATTATTACATTCACTTGGGGGATTCTCGTGTACCCTAAAAGTTCATTTAAATCAACTTAATAGCCACCAAGGCCTTACTATTTAACCCTTCCAAACCATTCATACCATTCAAAACCATTTAAGTCCATTCAATACCATTTAAACCAATGCAAACCAACTTAGGTTCCAATACCATAGTAAACCATGCAAAGTTTCAATGAAAGTTCAATAATATAACAAAAAACATTCTCATAGGTATTTTATCAAACATGTTGAGGGCATACCTTTACCAAGACCCAAAACCAAAGTAAAAACCATCAATTTAGGTTACTCATGACCCATTATTAAAACCACAACCAACAAGCACCCACATGTGCAAACCATCACAAAAAATATATGAAAACATAGTTTAAACCAAGAGTAAACAATACTCATCAATATGCATCAAAACCCTCAATATTGGTTTTCAAAATCACCATTCATAATCCACAATCAATGTTTAAAGAATATTAAAATATCCCTTTAGTTGGAACTAACAATGATGGAGGAATAACGTGCCTTACACAAGATGATTCACAGAAAGAACTTGACCACTTTAGCCTTACCCTAGCCTTCAATCTATAAGAGAGAGTTAGAGAGTGTTTTTAAAATGTTTTGATCTTTAAATGAATGTTATGAGAGGCCACAATATGATATATAATATGGGGACTCAAAGGTTTTATGGTAGGAAATGTCTGGAATATCCTCATCTTAAAAAATAAAAAACACACGCAGGAGGGTATGACCCGCTACTCCTAAATCATACCCTAGGGTACGAGTGGTACCCTTACTAGTACCCTACATATCCCCTTAGACCCCCATACTGATCAACATATGACAATACAAGGCCAAGTCATATCATAGCATACGAGAATTACCCTTGGAGTCGTACCTTGGTCAGAATCATCAAAACCATACTTAAGACACCATACAACTAGGAAACATACCACTCATACACTATCATATGATTGGTATTATTCCTAGTCATACCTAGGGAAAAAAAACCCAGGGCGAAAAAAAAACCATACACATTGTCTAATATATAAGAGAGGTAGTACTAAATCACATCTAAGCATACGACAAGTATGCTCAAACCATACCTTGTCCAGAAGCTCAAACTTAGGAAATTTTGCAAGGGCCAACTTTTGGGGTATTTCATTTGTTGCTCGGGGTTAACTTCGGGACTAAATCATGATAATGTAGTAGAAAGGATCAAAATCTCTCAAGATCAAAGTAAATAGTAATGGTAAAATCATGAATCAAAATCTATCTCGATCAAATTTCTAAAATATTATTTTTAGTTCCAAAAGCTCAAATCATCTATTAAGGTGGTACGATTCCCATTACGAAAGAATTCATTTCAAAAGTGAAAAGTGGGAAAAAATTTCTTTTTAGGAAAATAATAGTAAAATCAGAATTTTAGTTGGAATCGTACCACTAAGTGAGCATGAATGTACCATAATGTATGCATGCCATCACCAGTATCTAAACAATAAAATCATAAGCATCTAAGCATCCATAGACTAAAATCACATCTTGCATCCTTTATAAATATAGAATGCTCACTTGGAGTCCAACTGGTACCATAACCACAACCTCAGGCCGAATAGTTTATAATCATCACAATATCAATACTATTAACCAAGAAACTATGATCTAGTGCACTAATTCAAGTAACAAGCTGTAATTCCCAGCATTGTCAATGCGTTAGCTCGTGGTAATATGCTCTTAGAGTTAAATGACTAGAATGGTGTCAAAGAGACTTAGTCTAATTTTTACTTCCAAAGTGAGTAAAGTTTAAACCATATATAATTTCCCTAATTTTGACCTTTTTATAATATGGGAAATTGAATGATATTTCTGTCGGTATAAGATTCGCCCAAATTCGATACCCGAGCAAGAAGTTATGGCTAATTTAAGTCCTAGTCTTAAAACACCATTATTTTAGAGCTTGGCGCATCGCGGAGGAGGTCTATTTAACAATTGTCAAATTCCAGTAGCCTAGCGTGATTGTGGTGCATTGCGCTAAAGCTCCAGGTCCCAACCAGTAGGACAACGCGATGGCTCCATATCACGGTGACCCTAAGAATCCCATTCATCAATTTCCAGTAAACCATCGTGATTATGGCACATCGCGGTGGCCCATAAAATTAGGCTCCCAGTTATATTTTTATTCTATCTCATTAAGGGTACATTAGGTATTTTTCACCCCCTTATCAGCTTAAACACGAGATTTAATCACAAAGACACCAGAATACTTTCACAATCATCCAAATTACTCAAGAACACTCTCTACGGTTTCAAGCTAAAAAACTAAATAACTCAAGATTCAATCATGGGTTTTCGAAACTAATTGAAGATTTGGAATCCCCAAACCGTAGGCTTCAAGAATCATTCATCAAATCCCTAAATTGAGGTACCTGGGCTTTCCTAAAAATCTCATGGGCATAGAAATCATGATTTTAAGAAAAGGATTTTAGATTTATGATTTATAATCATGTTTTAGAAGTCTCAATGACATTGTTTTGGTCTTTAGGCCTTTCCCCAAATTGATTTGAAATTCTATATATATGTATGCATGTGTTTAAGGAAAAATATTCAATTGAGAGCATGAATTATAATGAATCCCTCTCTTGATATGACTTTTCCCAATAGTCGTATGATATAGATTGTTTTGAAAAGTATGATATAAAAGGTCTTGATTTGTACTATGATTTTAACATGATTTTGAAATCAAAAGAGAGGTTTGTGCATGTTCATAAATGTTGAATATGCATATAATAAAAGAGTGCATGGTTTTACCAAAAGCACATGACCACCATATGTTTGAAGAATTCTTGCATAGTTTTGACTTATGTTTTGGAACATGAAATTTCTTATACTATTCGCATGTTTGGGTGGTCTGAATTGGGTTTTGATCGAAGAATCATGCATGATGCATTATAGCTCAGAGAAAGGATTTGCAAGCCTTGTTGTGATGACACCAACTCAGATAATGTCATGTTAATTCAGAACAGAATAGAATATATGTTTGAAATTAGATTTGTAGATTTTGAAACTAGAATGATGCATGTTTCAAAAAAGACTAAAATTGGGCATAAAGATAGCTTAGGTGGTTCTCCGAAGAAGGCACGAGTTTAGACAAATCATTGCCTAAAACCATGATTTTCCAATCCAGAATATTTTTATACACTGGCCTAGTGCCCTATGGCGTATCAGACTCAGATACTCCAACCCTTGTGGTACACTTGGGTTGGGGGATTCCCCGCTGAGTCAATGGTGGATTTCATATAGCCCGTGGAATATCAGACTTGTAGGGGAGTGCCACCTAACTCAGAAGTAATACAAAGATCAGAAATTTGCATTGACCGAAAGGTTTTATGATTATTAAAAATGCCCATGTGTTTGGAATTTATATCCTATATGATGTTTTATGATTATCTCGCAATTATTTTATTTATATTACAAGTTTTATTTTGGATTGCTCTGCGTACCAGAATATTTGTATTGACCCCCCTACCTTCCAGGTTCTGAGCCACAGTCTAGGGGTCTTGATAAGTAGTAGATTTCTTCAGACAAAAGTGCAGGGTCCAATCGGTAAGCCTTCTATATTTCAGAACGCCTAGTTATTTTCAGACATTTATTATCAATTATGGTTTTGGTCTACTGGGGGCCTTGTCCCAGCTTTATAGACAGTTATCTTTAGAACATGTAGTAGAGATTTCGCAGACTGTTCCAGAAGTTGGTTAGTTGTTTCCAAATTTCATTCCATATTATTAAACTGAAATCTAGAGTATGACCATGTTTCTGTATTAGATCATAATTTTGCATTTTTTTTTACTATATGAATGTTGTGCATGATTACCAGATCAGATAGAGTAGGACGTTTGGGCCTTCATGGTTTGGGATGTTCATCATGGCTAGTCCCTAGTTTGGGTCATGACAAACTTGGTATCAAAGCACAGTTCATGGTCCCAAGGTGTCTACGAAATCAAGTCAGGTAGAATCTTGTTCATGGGTGTGTAGCGCGCCACACTTATGAGCAGGAGGCTACTAGGCATTTAGGAATGTTTATTTTCTTTGTGGTTTATTTCTTGCTTCAGAGTGTAAATTGTCCCCTAATCAATAATCTCTTGTATTTCAGAAAAACAATCATGCCTCTCTATCGTACTATCGATCAGAATACACAGACAGATGAGGTTCGTCCCACTTATGGGATGAGGACCCAAAATAAATCCCCAACTCTGGAGATTGATGCTAATCTGGGAGTCCTACTTACTCAGACCATCACACCTAGGGCACCTAGAGCTCCCTAGATGGGGACCAACTGTACTCAACCTCGTGAGAGAGAGGTATCTAATGCAGAATTCAGATAGTCTATTTACATACTTGCACAGTTGGTAGCCACACAGACTCAACGGTTAAAATATGTTGGGTCTACATCAGTCATATTTGAGGCTACTAGGGTGGGCCAGTTCATGAGAATGAATCCGCCTAAGTTTTCGAGCACCAAGGTAGAAGAGAATCCACAGGAGTTTGTGGATAAGATGGGGAAGATCTTCAAGGTGATGCATGTAGATAAGGTAGAAGGGGTGGAATTGGCAGGTTACCAGCTTAAAGAAGTTACGAAGCAGTGGTATAATGAGTGGAAAGATTCTAATGGTGAGAGTGTTGAGCCTACGGTGTGGGGTGAGTTCATAAAAGCCTTCCTTGATTGGTTCTTTCCCCTTGAGTTGAGAGAGGCCAAAGCTGAGGAGTTTATAAACCTTAAGCAACAAAAAATGAGTGTTAAAAAGTACACTCTGAAGTTCAACCAACTGGCTTGTTATGCTCTGGAGATTGTTGGTAATATCAGAGCCCGAATGAGAAAATATACATCCAGCCTTTCGGATGACTTAGTGCTTGAATGTAAGGGGGCTATGCTAAACAGGGACATAGACTTCTCCAGAATATCAGTGCATATACAGTAGGTAGAGGATCAGAAAAAAAGAATCCCTGGATCTGGGGAGAAGGACAGACAGGCTAAGAGAGCCAGAACAGCAGATCAGAACCACAGTCAACCACAGAGTGGTAATTGGGGAAATAAATGGCATAAGAAGAAGAATTGGGGTAATACTCAGTCCGCAGCCAGCACCCTAGTGCCCAGACATCCAGTAGACCGACGACCTCAGAGTTTCCAAACTAATCATGGATCCAGAGCTCAGGAAACCTAGTCATGGGGCAGCGTAGCTCAGGAGCATCATATATTTCTGCAGTGTGACACCTATGGTAGGCATCATCTAGGGATGTGTCATCTGGGTTCGTTGTTATGCTATTCATATTGCCAGTCAGATTATTTTCAAAGAGATAGTCCTTCGGCTAGAAGGAGTGTTGGTGGTGCTAAATCTCAGGCAAATTCTTCCGCACCACCACCACCCTAAAAGAGCGTCACCTCAACAGTCGGGAGTGGTCACAATCAACTGTATGAGTTATCCAACCACCAGCAGATGGAAGCCTCGCCAGATGTAGTCACCAGTCTGTTACAATCTTTTCCCTTGATTCTTATGTATGACTTGATCCCGGGTCTACCTTATCCTATGTGACCCCTTATGTGGCTGTCAGTTTTGGGTTTGAGCCCGATGAAATTTTAGAACCTTCCTCTATTTCCACTATAGTGGGTGGTTCTATTGTGGCTAGGAGAGTGTATAGAAATTTTGTGGTGACTATTTATGGACAGGATACCGTGACAGACCTTATAGACCTAGATATGATTAATTTTGATGCTATTCTAGGGATGGAATGGCTTCATTCGTGCTATGCCACATTAAATTGTAGAACTCGAAGAGTCACCTTTTCTTTTCCGAATGAACCAGTGATAGAATGGGAGAGGCATTCTTTAGCCCCTAGAGGGAACTTTATATCTTATCTCAGAGCCTGTAAACTTATCTCCAAAGGTTATTTGTATTATCTTATTCAGGTTAAAGATTCTAATGCTGAAAGTCTTCCTCTCCAGTCAGTCCCTGTGGTAAATGAGTTTTCAAACATCTTTCCAGATGATCTCCCAGGAATACCACCTGATAGGGAGATAGATTTTGGTAGTGATTTATTTCTAGACACCCATATTAATTTTTTGCCAGACACCCATCCCATTTTTATTTCGCCATATAGAATGGCTCCTGTAGAACTGAAAGAGTTGAAAGAATATCTAGAAGACCTTCTAGACAAAGGTTTTATACATCCCAGTATTTCTCCCTGGGGTACACCTGTACTCTTCGTGCAAAAGAAAGATGGTTCCCTGTGTATGTGCATAGATTAACGCCAGCTAAATAAGGTGACTATTAAAAATAAATATCCTCTTCCTAGGATTGATGATCTCTTTGACCAACTTCAGGGTGCTAAATGTTTTTCATAGATAGACCTTCGTGTAGGATACCATCATTTGAAAGTTAGAGAGTCGGAAATTCCCAAAATAGCTTTCCAAACCAGATACGGTCATTACGAATTCCTAGTCATGTCCTTTAGGTTGACTAATTATCCTGCAGCCTTCATGGATCTTATGAACAGGGTGTTCCATCAATATCTAGATCTATTTGTTATAGTTTTCATTGATGATATTCTAATTTATTCCAAGAGTGAGAAAGACCATGCCAATCACCTCTGAATCATCCTTCAGACTCTCAAAGATCATAAGTTGTATGCAAAATTTTAAAAGTAAGAATTCTGGCTTAATGTTATTACTTTATTAAGGCATATCGTGTCTAGTGATGGGATTAAGGTTGATCCTCAAAATATTGAGGCAGTAAGAAAATGGCCCAGACCCACGACTCCAACTGATATTCAAAGTTTTTTCGGTTTGGTGGGGTATTACAGAAGATTTTTAGAGATTTTTTCTTTCATAGATGCACTATTTACTAAGTTGACTCAGAAAAAGGTAAAGTTTGTGTGGTCCGACTCCTGTGAGAATAGCTTTGAGAAGTTAAAAGATAAGTCAACAACTGCTCCTATTTTGACTCTTCCGGAAGGTATGGAGGGGTTTGTTGTGTACTGTGATGCATCCCGTATGGGACTCGGCTTTGTGCTTATGCAGCACGGTAAGGTGGTGGCCTATGCATCTAGGCAATTGAAGATGCATGAGAAAAATTACCCCACCCATGACTTGGAGTTAGCAGTTGTGGTGTTTGCGCTTAAAATCTGGCGGCATTATCTCTATGGGGTACATATTGATATATTTACTGACCACAAGAGTTTACAGTATGTTTTCTCACAGAAAGAATTAAACATCAGCCAAAGGTGTTGGTTGGAGCTTTTAAAGGATTATGACATGAGCCTGCACTACCATCCAGGCAAGGAAAATATAGTAGTCGATGCCCTCAGTAGGTTATCTATAGGCAGTCTTTCTCATGTTGAAAAGGGAAAGAGGGAGATGGTAAAGGATATTTACCGACTTACAAATCTAGGTGTACGACTATTGGATTTCAAAAATGGGAGAGTGGTTGTTCATGAGGTAGCTAAATCTTCCCTTTATGTAGAAGTTAAAGAGAAGAAGGTTGAAGATCTAATCTTAATGCAGATCAAGAAAGATGTGGGTCAGCAGAAAGTAATGTCTTTTGAAATAGGTGGTGATGGTATTTTAAGATATCAGGGTCGACTATGTGTACAAGATGTAGATGGGTTAAGAAAGAAAATCCTTGATGAAGCTCACACTTTGAGGTATGTTGTTCACCCAGTCTCTACTAAGATGTACCATGATCGAAAGACCTTATATTGGTGGAATAATATGAAGCGTGATGTGGCTAATTATGTTTCCAAGTGTTTGAACTGCCAACAAGTTAAAGTAGAACATATGAGGCCAGGTGGTACGTCCCAAGAGATAGCTTTGCCTTTGTGGAAGTGGGAGATGATCAATATGGACTTTATTAAAGGACTTTCAAGGTCCCGAAACTAGTACGATTCTACTTGGGTGATTATTGACAGGCTGACCAAGTCAGCACATTTTCTGCCTGTGAGGACCAACTATTCGGGAGATGCTTATACCAAGCTTCACATTGAATAAATAGTCCTCTTGTATGGAGAACCTGTATCCATCAAATCTGACCGAGGTACGCAATTATCTTCTCGGTTTTGGAGATCTTTTCAGAGGGGTTTAGGTACTCAAGTAAAACTAAGTACTGCATTCCACCCTCAGACTGATGGGCAAGTTGAGTGCACCATTCATACCCTTGAGGGTATGTTGAGGGCCTGCATGATTGACTTCAAAGGTACTTGGGTAGGTCACTTTCCATTGATAGAGTTCGCATATAATAACAGTTATCATGCCAATATAAGATGGCTCCTTTTGAGGCACTGTCCAGGAGAAGATTTAGGTCACCAATTGGGTGGTATGAAGTGGGTGAGACATAATTGTTTGGGCCTAATGTTGTTCATCAGGCAATGAAGGACATGAAGATTATTAGAGAACGACTTAAGACAGCCCAGAGTAGATAAAAATCCTATGCCGATGTCAAAAGAAGGGAGCTAGAATTTGAAGTTGGTGATTGGTAATTTCTAACAGTCTCCCCTGTGAAGGGAGTTATGCGATTCAGGAAGAAAGGTAAGTTGAGTCCTCTCTATATAGGACCATACCAGATTTTGAGAAGGATAGGTGCAGTTCCGTATGGGTTAGAGTTGCCTGCAAATTTGGGTTATGTTCATCTGGTATTTAACATATCTATGCTGAAGAAATTTATTGGAGACCATTCCCTGGTTTTACCTGTAGATGAGATCAAGGTGATATACTCATTAGCATATAGAAACCTATTGCAATCTTAGATCGCCAAGTTCAAAAGTTGAGGAGCAAAGAGATAGTGTCGGTTAAGGTGTTGTGGATAAATCAGAAAGTTGAAGAAGCAACTTGGGAATCAGAAGAAGACATAAGATCAAGATACCCAAACCTGTTTGATCTAGTGAATGACGAAATAGAAGGTACAATCCTTGCTTTATTCTTTCACAGTCTTAGTATACCTTAAATCGTGATTGTCAGTGTTCTGCATCATCATTCGAGGATGAATGATCCCAAGGAGGGATAATGTAATGCCTTACATCATCAATGCGTTAGCTCTGGTAATATGCTCTTAGAGTTAAACGAATAGAATGGTGTCAAAGAGACTTAGTCTTATTTTTGACTTTCAAAGTGAGTAAAGTTTAAACCATATATAATTTCCCTAATTTCAACCTTTTTATCATGTGTAAAATTGAATGAGCTTTCTGTCGATATAATATTCGCCCAAATCTAATACCTGGCCAAGAAGTTATGGCTAATTTAAGTCCTAGTAATAAAACACCGTCATTTTGGTGTTTGGCGTGTCGCGGCGGGGGTCTATTAAACAATTGTCAAATTCCAGTAGCCTAGCATGATTTTGATGTATCGTGCTGAAGCTCCAGGTCGTAACCAGTGGGACAACGCGATGGCTCTGCGACGCAGTGACTCTAAGAATCTCATTCATCAATTTCCAGTGAGCCACCGCAATTGTGGCGCGTCACGGTGGCCCATAAAATTGGGCTACCAGTTATATTTTTATCCCATCTCATTAAGGGTACATTAGGTATTTTTCACCCCCTTATCAGCTTAAACATGGGATTTAATCACAAAGACACCAGAATACTTTCACAATCATCCAAATTACTCAAGATACTCTAAGGTTTCAAACTAAAAAACCAAATAACTCAAGATTCAACCGTGGGTTTTCGAAACTAATTGAAGATTTGGAATTCCCAAACTGTAGGCTTCAAGAATCATTCATCAAATTCCTAAATTGAGGTACGTGGAGTTTTTCTCAAAATCTCATGGGCATAGAAATCATGATTTTAAGAAAATGGTGTTATATTTATGATTTATAATTATGTTTTAGAAGTCTCAATGACATTGTTTTGGTTTTTATTTCTTTCCCCAAATTGATTTGAAATTCTATATATATGTATGCATGTGTTTAGGTATGAATATTCAATTGAGAGCATGAATTATAATGAATCTCTCTCTTTATATGATTTTTTCCATTATTCGTACGATATGGATTGTTTTGAAAAGCATGATATGAAAGTTCTTGACTTATACTATGATTTGGACATAATTTTAGAATCAAAAGAGAGGATTGTGCATATTGATAAATGTTGAATATGCATATAATGAAAGAGTGCATGGTTTTGCCAAAATTACATGACCACCATTTGTTTGAAGAATTCTTGCATAGTTTTGACTTATGTTTTGGAACATGAAATATCTTATACTATTCGCATGTTTGGGTGGTCTGAACTGAGTTTTGATGAAAGAATCATGCATGATGCATTATGGCTCAAAGAAAGGATTTGCAAGTCTTGGTGTGATAACACCAACTCAGATAATGCCATGTTAATTCAGAACAGAATAGAATGCATGTTTGAAATCAGATTTTCAGATTTTAAAACTAGAATGATGCATGTTTCAAAATAGACTAAAATTAGGCATAAAGAAAGCTTAGGTGGTTCCCCAAGAAGGCACGAGTTCAAAAAACTCATTGCCCAAAACTGTGATTTGTCGATCCACGAATATTTTTATATGCTGGCCTAGTGCCCTGTGGCGTATCAGACTCAGACACTCCAACCCTTGCGGTACACTTGGGTTGGGGGCTTTCTTGCCGAGTCAATGGCAGATTCCATATAGCCCGTGGAATATCAAACTTGTAGGGGAGTGCCACCTAACTCAAAATTAATACAAAGATCAGAAATTTGCATTGATCGAAGGTTTTGTGATTATCAAGAATGCCTATGTGTTTGGAATTTATATCTTATATGATGTTTTATTATTAGCTCTCAATTATTTTATTTATATTAAAAGTTTTATTTTGGATTTCTCTACGTACCAGTATATTTGTATTGACCCCTTACCTTTCAGGTTCTGAGGCACAGTCTAGGGGTCCTAATAAGCAGTAGATTTCTTCATGCAGAAGTGCAGGGTCTAGTTGGTGAGCCTTCTATATTTCAGAAGGCCTAGTTATTTTCAAACATTTATTATCAATTATGGTTTTGGTCTACTGGGGGCCTTGTCCCAGGTTGGCCCAGGTTTTCAGATAGTTATCTTTAGATCATGTAGTAGAGATTTTGCAGACTGTTCCAGAAGTTGTTTAGTTGTTTCCAGATTTCATTCCGTATTGTTAAACTGAAATCCAGAGTATGACCATGTTTCCGTATTAAATCATAATTCTGCATTTTCTTTTACTATATGAATGTTGTACATGATTACCAGATCAGATAGAGTAGGACGTCCGGACCTTCATGGTTTGGGATGTCCGTCACAGCCAGGCCCTAGTTCGGATCGTGACATAAACCTTATACTAAAAGGTTCCTTATCCTCGACTATGATCAACATGACAATAACCTAAGGCAATATGATCCTATAGTTATAACACGCATTTCATCATAAGGGTTGATTCACCCTTTTATCCCCAAACTCCTAAATTAGGCTAAATGATGGTATTCTATCGATAATCATATCCTAAAATCTCTATCTAACATATAATATATATCATACACTATCTCATGAAAAAGAGTAGATCGAAGGCTACCTTAATGCGAAATCGCAAATCCTTAATCTTCCACAAATCCTCCACCTTTATGCCACAATCCTAAATATTGCTCCACTATCAAAATAGTAATCTACATATTATTAGGAGTAAAATGAGACTCATATTACAATATAAAGGGTCGGATCAAAATTTGGGTCAAGAATAAGCCACGAAGCCCGCAAAGAGAATCCAAAATTGAATCTGTCATGTGATCTCTTGAAGCACAAGAAATGTGTGCTCAAAAGTTAAGCAAAAAAATGCATAAAATTGGGGCCAGAATTAGCACCTATGGTCTAGGGATTTATAGATCTAATTTCTAAGAATTTGAAATAAAATAGGGTGTAAATTAACAATAAAAATAATAAAAAATGACAAAAGAGTGTTAGGCTAACTTATCTTAGCTTCAATGGATGATTCCCTACTCTTTCTTCTTTTCAAGCTCCCAAAATGGTGTAAAAATTCTGAAGAAAGAATGAGGAAAATCGGATGAAGAAAGGAAATTTAACATCCCTCAAGTGCCGCTAGAGTGGCCACTTGTCCACTTAAGAGGCTACCACTTAAGCGGCTCAAGTCCGCAAAAGCAGTCAGAGTATGGGCGCAGGCACCTCTAAAGCAGTCTCCTAATCGCTAAAGTATCGGCTTAAGCGAACCTCAGAAATATGACAACGATACTAAAGAGGCTTAGGGATACTAAAGCGGCTCCTTTACTGCTAAAGCGATCAAATCAAATATCAGCCACCAAATTTTGCCAAGTCCAAAATAAACTTTGATCGAGTGCTCAGAATTCATTTGAAACCCCATGCGTACAAATGAACAATGCTACCATACCAAATTCCACATTTCAAAATTGATGAAATCATCAAAACTTTCATTCAAGATTATTTCGACTAAATATAGGGCTCACTATAGTTTTATTTTTATAGAATCCAACCAATAACCCAAAATGAGTCTGAAAGACTTGGGACCTGAACCAAGGGTCCCCAACCCTAAAGTCAGTATTTCGAAGCTGATGGCATTGTTGAAATTCTCATCCAAAGTTGTTTACTAGGAGTTTTGATCCGATACTAATTCCTTAACAGCGAAACTCCAAAATAGAAAAATGAGCCTTAAACTCAAACAAACTGCTCGACAATCGAACCGATAGTTTTGGGAAGTCATAAATGAACTGTAGCCATTGTGAAAGGCTTGAAATTCTAGAAATGCACATAAATAGAGGAAATGACTTAGAAAGTCATTACATCTACCGACCGTTCTAGGTCGTGGGATATTTTTTTGTTCTCTTTTTATCTCTTTTGGTATATATTCTATTACACTAATATTTTATCGCATACAAATTCATTGTATGCTTATTTTTGGTATTTATATATCTTCCACCAACTAGCCCATTATTTTTTATTTTGAGCTACGGTTTGACTTATCTACTGTGGATTAAAGTAGGTGTCATCATGACACACAAAGTTGGATCGTGAAAAACATTCATCATTTACCTTTCATGTTTTGTGTGATACTTATTATATAAATCAAATATATTATTTATATAGTAATATTTGTTTAACTTTTAAAAATTAGGTATCTAATAATATATTTTATATTTGTTTCTAATGACAAATTTGACACACACGTACAATGCACGTCTAAACTAGTAAGTAGAGGTATGAATAAAATTGTAGTAAAAGTTAAGGAGAAAAAAGGAAGAAATCATTGTGCATGTCCAAAAAGAGAAGAAAAATACTTAATATTTAATATTATATGATATAAAAATTTAAAAACTTAATACATCGAATAAAATTTAATTTATTTTTCCTACTCATGAGTTTAGGATTTAATAACATATATTATTTGATTTTGGTTATTTAATCTAGTTAATATTTAACACTTATAAATCAAATAGAATTTTTCCTTATGTTTAAAAAATATTTTCTATAATTTTATTTAAATAACATTTTAAATTAAAATTTATATGAAACAAATTCTTATATTTTACTTTTCTTCTTATTTTTGTTTTGTTTCACGTCGTTTTCTAGTTGTCTTTGTCATTATGCCGTTTGCCTTTATTTATTCCTTTTTGTTCATAGTTTTAAATTTTATATATGAAGAATAATAAAACAATTGTCAATGATTCTCTGTTTTAATAACTTCTCATGTTTCTTTTTCAATTTAAAATTTTCGATCGAAAAATTGGATAAGATGTTGCCCCCGAATAAAGTAGCCAAGAATCAAAGGTTTATCGGTTTTGTTTTAATATAGAAGATTAAATTCTTTCTTATATGAATTATTTTTTATAATGTCGTAGTTTTTATCTGTAATTAATTACTATTAAAATTCAGATTATTGGTAAGTGAGGTATGTTAATTGTTATTTATTTTAAAGAAAACTGTATTACTATTTTATGAGAGTAAATAAAAAGGGGCAGCTATTGAGTTTCAAGAACAAAATAAAGTCGAGGTAGAAAATTTTTTTGTGGTATTGTCATGTCCAACAATATCACATTGAGCATAGTAACTTTCACTATTGAAGGTTGGGTTTGATTAAGTTAGTTTTGATTTGTATGTGAATGTCTAAGTTGCTCGCAATTGGGTGCGGCTTTTCGATTGTAAATTTAGCAGTTGGATTCTGCATGATCTAAGTTTAAAAATTCAACAATATGGAGCCATGTACGTATATATGGCACGAATTTGACTAAACACAATTCAAATTTCTAAATAAAAAATCCAACTGTATAGATCCAAGATAGAGGCATGAAAATTCGGCTAATATTATGTTGGAAGAGGATCAAAAAACTTGTATATATAAGGCCACTATTTAATATTCTTCATCCCAAACTTTTGAGTATTAACTATATTTTGTGGTGATAAAAAATTCAATAAAATTAAAAGGCATTAAGATATTTTTCTCTCTACTATTTTTTTTCTTCAACAATATTTCTTCTTTTCTCTATGAATATTTTTTTTATCATCTTATGTGCATGTGATTGTAAGGTTTCAATCTTACTCTTTTATTCAATTTTAGCCTCTTTTTTTGAATAAGTTTTATAAGCAAACATTGTTATTATAATTAGATATCTTTTAGAGAAATTTATAATCCTCCCTATTTTGAGTATATTACTATTTAACTTTTTTATTATAGAGTGTTGCTTTCTTTGCATGATTCGTATGTGTGTATATTCATGACTACTACATGAAATGTTGGATATCAGAGTAGGGACAAAGTCATCTTTTTTAAGCTACGAATTTGATAAAATTTATCGATATAAAATTCTAGAAGTCCTTTAATAATTGTATTTGTATTAGATAAATTCATTTGATCAATATTTACAATTGATAAATTTTTTTGTCATTCATTAAAACATTCTATAATAGACAAAATAATCATTATTTATTTTTCTCAATTTATAATTAATATATGGTAATATTTTTTACACGACCCGACCCAGGGGCTTATCGTAATGTGCGTTCCAAATCCAATCAAGATCGGAGACCACCCTCGTTACCCATCCTAACCTCCAGTCATCTGTCCTGAGTTGGCTAAATTTCAAACATATAATAGATAGCGTAACTGGACAAGGACTGACTTTGGAATAGGTCTATTCCTAGACTAACCCTACCAAGTCATCTCGTCCGCCAAACATACCAACCAAACCACTAAGCCAGATCAATACTGAACCAAGGGCCATAACCAAATGAGATCCAAAACATAATATGATTAATTCCAAAATAAAATATGGTGGAATAACCAATATTATCGTCAACCGGTATCATCCCCAATACCAATACCAATGTTAAGGTTGACACCACTACTGACCTCGCCCATGCCGACCCATAGCAATACCACAAAGCCTCTAACCAAAAGAACACCAAAATCTGATTGGGACATGTCTCCAACCATAGCCAAAACCAATGTCCATAAATAAGTCAATGTATGAAATAATATCCATGAAATGGAGCCTTTCATATAGATGAAAGCTCACCACTTCTATCCAAATGTTGACTCCGAAGTCTAAATCGCTAAGTAGGGGGAGTAAAATGGCCAGTTACTACATCGCGTGGGGATACAGTGCCCAAAGACGGGTTAGCTTAGCGGGTGAACGCTAGCATAAACTCGGGATAAGGATAAAATAACGCCATTTATTAAACCAAATAAAAATCATTCATATGCACACAATCATACATATATATATATATATAATCATGCCGAAAAAGAAGATCGAATTTAGCATGCCATTAAAACCTTTACCTGGGTTGTGTAGCTTTGCCGTTCAAAACCACCCACAGACTCTATGGGTCCAGCTCTCCCTGCTGAAAGGGCCCCAGTGCGTGAAGCCGCACAATTAGGGAAGAAAACCTGGGATGACTAGTACATCCCCCATATATATAGTGTGACATCATGCACGCTCTCACTAGGACCAAACCTCACATCGGCAAATATGAGTTTCCAGTTATATAGTGTGACATCATGCACGCTCTTACTAGGACCAAACCTCACATCAGCAAATATGAGTTTCCAGTTTAGATGCCCCGAGACCTCCACCTTCCACGGCTTTGCTATACCTCCCTCTATTAAGCCCAATTAATACCATTAGCATCCAAACCATTATTCCATTATTATTAACGAAGGCTATTAGTAGCGGTATCGTCATACCAACAATAACTTGCAAGTATTGTCCTTAGCCAATCCTTAGGGGATTTTCATGTACTCCACATGATTTCTAATTAACCAAAACCATGGCCACCAAAGGCCTTTTCAGTCCATTCAAAACCATTTAAATCATTCATATCATTTAGGGTTCCATTACCAAGTTTAAACCATGCATAAGTTTCATTGAAAAATCAATATTATAGTGAAAACATTGTTATAGGTATTTTATCAAACACATTGGGGGCATAGTATTTTCAAAACCAAAGTCCATTACCAAAGAACCATTCCTATGCAACCAATAATCTCAAACCACCATTAATGCATATAAACGCATAATTAAAATATGAGAAAAAACATAACCAAGCATTTATAACCAAAACTCCCAAATTATATTTGAAAACTCAAAATCATACAACATTCAAATCATGAAAATACTGTATAAAACCATGCCTTTAGTTGGAACTAACAATAAAGGAAGAGAACATGCCTTAAACCAAGATGATGATGGAGAAAAATCTCCAAGACAGGAGAAAAATCTCCAAGACAAGCCTCAATTTACTTCTTAAGATGAAACCCTAGTTTCCTTTGCCCAAGAACTCTAGAGGGAATGTAAGAGTGTTTTTCAAGTGTTTAAGAATAGAATAATAGGGAAAATAAACTTCCAAGTACAATATAAGTTGTGGGACCTTATTAGGCTAAGTGGGAAAATGTCCAGATTGTCCTCACTTAAACTGCATTAAATTTCCTCATAGGGTACAACTGGCCCTTACGAGTCGTACCCAAACTGTACGAGTGGTACCCACCTCTCGTACCCTAGGCTTTTCCCTTTGGACCCAACATTGTCCAAGGTACGACACACCCAAATCCAAGTTGTATTCAATTGTACAACTAGTACCCATAAACCATACCCCTGGCAGAATAGAATCTAGGAGGTTTGAACACTGACCACCATACGAGTCCTGGGTATGACTCGTACCCTGGCTTACAGCTCATGGTGATCTACTCATACTCAGATCCAACTTAAGCTACCAAGTCTAATATTAAGCTAAGGAAAATCAAACCAAACGATCAGTAGCCAACCATACGACTTCTACCATTCAAGTCATACCCATTCCAGTGACCAAAATCTATCCCACCAACCAAAACTGGTCAGCATACGACTGGACCATACCATTCGTACCCCAGCATACGGCTCATACCCATGAGTCGTATTGGATCCAAAGATCAGAATTTCATAAAATTTTCTAAGGTTTAAAAATCAGGGTGTTTCAATTTTGTACTCCCTCCATCCATCAATAGTTGTCCACTATCGACTTGGTATACATGTTAAGAAATAATAAATGATAGGGGCAATTTTACAATATTACTCTTTGACTATAATAAATTTATTGCTTAGAAAAATGCATTGAGTGATAAATAACATTTAATAGCAAGGTAAAATTAGTAAAAATAGGTAAATTATTCATTAATTTTTTAAACTGCACAAGTATTGTTGGACATCTATTTTTACTATAGTGGATAAGTAAAGATGGGCGGATTATTTAATAGCAAGGTAAAATTAGTAAAAATAGGTAAATTATTCATTAATTTTTTAAACTGCACAAGTATTGTTGGACATCTATTTTTACTATAGTGGATAAGTAAAGATGGGCGGAAGAAATAGGCTTTAAGAGTCTATTTTAGGTTTTGTAGGTTTAGAAGTATTTTATATGTCATGGAATAATAATCAATAAAGTATATTTATAATTCTATTATTTTAGTTTTTGAAAAGAAGAAAGAGGAG
Source organism: Capsicum annuum (assembly GCF_002878395.1). Taxonomy (NCBI): domain Eukaryota; kingdom Viridiplantae; phylum Streptophyta; class Magnoliopsida; order Solanales; family Solanaceae; genus Capsicum; species Capsicum annuum. The sequence goes on from NC_061113.1 coordinate 122,791,272, forward strand.
AAGTTGGAAAATACAAATAAAATCGGTTACTAAAAGACAATAACAAGAGAATAATTTGATTGAAATCGAGTTTTTTGGGTTCATTATCAATCATACTTTTTTTCCTTTATTTCTTTTAGTTAATAAATTGAAAGATTATATGTACAATTTTAGTTTTGTCTTCTGGGGCATAATAGTTAATTTTATGAGATACATAATTTTGTTATATGTATATATTTATAGATGTTCGAGTATGCAGTAATTTTTAGATTAAAGTACTTTTCATGTCGCTAAAATAGCATCAAGTTTTCAAGATTTCTTAATTACACTAATTAATGAGTGGATAGCATAGAAAAGTCTAATAATATATGTATCGTTTAAAATTTATCATTTATAATACAACATTTTATTATATATTTTGGGATAAACCTCTAACGCGCGTCCCCATAAACTTGTTAATAAAAATAATAGTTACTTTCATATTTTTAGTTCTAGCAAAAATATGTACAAAAACACAACAAATTATCAATTCCATCCAAAATGTTGAGGTGAATTGTTTTCCGACCCTTAAGGTTTAGCAGGCAAAGTGAAATTCACTCTTCTTTTTCTTGAATCGTTTAAAATAATAAACCTTAATTGACAAGAGGAAGTTGCTCGGATAATAAACATTCCTCATTTCTAATTCAAAGATTGTGAGTTAGAGTTATCAAGAGAGCAAAAAGGGTGGGAGCTCCTAAGAAGGGGTTAAAAAAAGCCTTGATTGATACCGTATATTTGTACTTCAAAGGGAGGAACCCTTAGCGGGCGTTTGATAGAGTTTACTAGAAAAAATAATGCATGCATTAATTTTACCTTCTTTTGGTACAATTTTTTTCCCTTGGTATAACTAATGCCTCTGAATTAGTTACATTCTATTGTATAATGAGGTATGTATTATTTATAATACCATCCTTTTTCATGTATTGGTAATACAAAGGATTTCAATGCATTAACTTAATTAATAACAAAATTAACCCTCAAGTCCTGCTAGGACATTTTCCTAAGTCCCTTTTCAGCCATACTTTGCCTCTCTTTTGTACTTTGCCTCACTGTGACAGTTCTTTAATTTCTTTCCGTTTGATCTTTGTTTCTTCTCTGTGATTTGATAAGTATTGATTTCTAGTTCATCTGCTCATACGAAGATACTCTTTTGCAAACAACTTACTTAGACAATAATGGAATTTGATCATACCTTAAAGCAACATGCAAGATAACATGGTGATGTGAAAGAAACCACTCTAGTTGGCAGATTAGGGATATAAGGAACTTTTTCTTTCAATCCAAATTAAAGAATATTCGCATAAGAAGATGTATTTGAACAATGTCTATTTATTCCTTGCCGTCTCAAAGAGTTAAAAAGGATATTTTGCTCAAGAATAGTATTTGAGTGAATCTAATCTTCAGTTGTAAAGAACTATGAAAATAATATGTAAGTAGCATAATGTGAAGTTTTATAAAAATGTTAAAAAAAAAAAAAAGGCTAAAAAAGTGTAGAGGGTACTTTTGTAGATAAGGATCTTTTTTATAAAAATTATTCAAGACATTCTTTTTAATACATCAAATCAAATAATGTATATGAAATAATATCAACATAATTAATACCAACATTATTAATTCATTCTATACAGTATTATTTTTATACACTCTACCAAACGAATTCTTATAATTTTAAATTATCATACAAGGTGTACGTACTAAAGTAAACCATTTTAAAGCCTTTCTATTCCCACTTAGGGCAAAAAATAACAACAATATCCACTTGGCTAGCCTCGTCACCTTAAAATGACCTTGTTAGACTATTTAAGTCTTCCGATACCGACATAAATCCAAAAGTTACACGAACAAACATGCCACTGTTGGCTAGCATACCACTCAAAAGGGGCACATGAAACCATCTAAGCTCTTCTACACCCACCAAGGACGAAACCTTATCAGAACAATGTGCCAATCTTGGTTAGCCTGGTCGCTAACATGTCATGAAACATAGCAAATGGGCGGGTTTGACCCCCATAAGATTAAGACCCCCCCCCCCCCCCGCCGCAGCTGATTGCCTGGTCCTTTAAAAGGGGGCCAGGTTAGCTGGTATATCTTAAAAGTTGCCGATCTGAGACCGAGCCCCTAACAAACTAGGGTGGGGCCAATCCAACCTCTGGAAAACATCAGTCCTGAACTCCAAAACTTTTCCATCATATAAAACTTGAAATATTTACACTCCTGCAGTAGCAGCAGAAAACACTATTAAACAAAGGGAATGCATAGTGCTAAATATTTTAATCTTTCCCGTTATTAGGTACAAGGGTATACAGGTATCATGGGAAAGGCCTATTAATCGTAAAAATAAACATTTTCCAATAGAAGAAAAATAAAAGCAAAAGATAAAATAAAATAGCAGCACAAAACTGTAACTCTCACTTAAAAAAAAACATTACCTTGAAATTTTATGAGTGAAACACAGTTCAGCATCACTTCTCTTTTACAAGGTGCTTCAGCCTCACCTGAAGAACTGTAGGATAGGTACTGCAAATTTGAAGAAACTACATATACAATTATTACAATGCTCCGGCAAATGATCGATGTTTCTCCATGATGAACGGTGAAAAGTGGATAATAAGAACAGTCATAACAATTAAACATCACACATGGCAATGACAACAACCATACACTGTTCCAATGAAGCGTAAATGAATTCCTGAAGCGGAAGAAAAATGGTGACTCTTTTGGAAGAATACACATGCTAACCATAGGAATTTGCAAACTTGAACAGTTTTCAAGTGAAAAACTTACTAGTTCTTGTCTGAATTCCTAAATCGCACACAATATCGGGAAGCAATCGCGTCTTCGTCTTCAGAACTTTCTTCTATGAAACCACTCTGTCCACTCACAATTTCAGGAGGTGCAGAAGACTCTGATTGGGGTGAACCCATCGGTGTAACTTCAGCATTCGGAGAACTTTTACTGACTGGAGCGTTTCCTAGTTCTTGGACCTGGTTCAAAGAATTCTTCTTGCTGTCCCATTTGTGACACAGTTCTTCCTTCCTGGGCAGTTTCTTCTTTGATCTATGCGATCTAGATGGTGATTTCTTGAATGTTTGTCCAACTGCCATGTGTTCAGGAGGCAAGCCTCTGGTTGAGGTGAAGGTGTCACACTCCTTTTTTTCGCTCGATAGTCAAAGTTGAAGAATTTTTTTAATTAAAGTGACGATTTTGAATAAGGATTATTTCATTTACAGAGTATCACTTGAAATCGAGTTACGTTGTTTCAAAATCACCTTTTTGAATCCCTAGTCAAAAGAAAATGACTCTTTATAATGATCTGCGAAAACAGAAGATCGGGTAAGAAATTATGTTGACCGAGGGAAAGTATGAGGCACCCCTCGAGTCCCGTGGTTCTAACACGGTCGCTTTTATTGACTTATCTTGACTTAAACTATTTTTTGATAAATTATGTTAAGACCTAAATTTGCTCATTTTTATTATGCTAAAACTTCTCTATTATCTTATATTAAACAAATCAATGAAAGTTAATTTTAGAAAAATATTTTTTTTCAAGAAGTATTATTGCATCCTTAAATTTTTAAATGTCTCAGTAAAATACGTACGCCGCATTCTTAATTGAGACGCGTATTTTTAAACATGCCTAAAATACAACAAAATTTCTTTTTATATAATTAAAATCCTAATATTGGGTTGGAGGAAAAGATAGTAGTATGAATTTGTTTTGATTTTGGTTTCGTATTACACGACCTAATTAATATCAAACACGTCATTACAAAATTTCCTTTTATATAGTGAATCCTTATTTTAAAAATAAGATGTGATATGATAAATATGTGTTGAACACCTAATTACACTTAACTTAAAAAAATAGAAAAAGAAAACAAAAACAAAAATTAACGTATGGAATTTCTAATATGATGATTTCCCACAAAATTGATAAGAAAACAGAGAAGGATTAAAGAAGTTATAGAATATATGGTAAAAAGAAATCATAATATTTAACAATTCTAAATTGATCAAAATTTTGCCTTATATTAAAAAGAGTTCTAGAATTTTATTTAAGTGATATTTTGAATCAAAAATTTTTCAAATTTATTTTTCCTTTTTATTTTAGTATTGATTCAAACTTTTTATTTATTTATTTTAGTTCATAACTTTAAAGATTATCTAATTAACAATTGAAAATGAATTCTTTCCTTTTGATAATTACTCATGTTTCTCTTGCAGTTGAGAATTTTGAATTAAAAAATTGAACGAAATAAGCATGTTGTCGCTGAATGGAGATGTAAAAAAATCAAAGGTATATATCTCTTTTCTTTTTTTTTTTTCTTTGTTTAATTGTGACTTAGTTTCAATTATATTATTTATCTATATTTTGATATATTATTCATTAGTTTTATAGTTGAATCTTTAACTAAATATATTTATTGAACTCAAAATATAAGCTTATATTAAAGTCTTGAATCTTAATATGCTGAGCTTTATTTGAATGACGAACCTATAAATTAATGGTCTTGTATTTTGAATTTTTATTCTCTTTCTAAAAGGTTTTTTGTCACGGTCGAATATGGATATTGTTCTCTAAAAAATATTTAGTTGTAGATCCATCACAAAAGGAAAAAAAATATAACAATGTTACAAACAAATAAAAGAAAATAAAAAACAAAAGTTAAAAGGCTAATGGAGTTTAATGATATTTAGACCTCGGCCAATGTAGAAAATATTAGAATTTAACGGGATCTAAACTTTGAAAAATAACACCTAAATTTTTTGTTGGGAGACTTCATTAATTATCTTTTTACTATTTTTTAATTTAATAAAATTATAATTAAAGGGAATAAAGAGGTTGGGATAGAATTGCGATCATCAAAGGATGTGGTGCAGTGGATGAGGTTGCTTCTACCTTAATAAGAGATTTTGGATTCGAGCTCTGGGTATGAAAAAATCCTTGGTAGGGAGCGTTTCTCCGGTATGGGTCCTACCCGGCGCAAATTCAAATTAATTGGGTTTCAATGTGATTACCGAACATCAAATGAAAAATAAAATAAAAAAAGGCTAGGGTTGTGGGATTTGATATCGATTAGGTTTAGTTTTCCTGTCTTGATTTGAATTTATTAATTTCGTCTTTTTAAGATGTTGATCAATTAAAAAACAATGAATATATAAAGGAAAAAATTTAAGGCATCGTAAAATATGTTTCTTTTGTTTGTGTAAAGATGACCATCAACGGACAATAACACATTTGAGATACAATATTTATTTATATCATTTAAATAGATAACTGCTACTTTTTAATTACCTGTTCTTCTTATGTATATATTTTCATTTGATCAATGATACACGTGCAAAGCATGTACACAAAACTAGTGTTATGATACATATCAATTATAGTAAATGTCTATCAAGATCTATTTGATGTTTATCAGGATTTGATGTATCTGTCTTTTAGTGTAAAACTGGAGCAAATTTTTCCTATAAATAGAAGGGCTTCCTTCATTGTAAATCATCCCTCAAGAGAAATAACAATTACTCTCTTTATTTTCTCTACTCTTCTTCTTTATTCTTTCTTGTTTTATAACACGTTATCAGCACGAGACTCTACCGTCTCAAATTTGAAGGTTAAGGCTAAGGTGTTATTTTTTATTTCTTTCCTTTTTCATATGGCTAACAATCTTACTAAGTGTGAGTTCGTTTTCCTTCAAAGTTTGGGCAAGAACTATATTTCATGGGTATTGGATGCTGAAATTCACCTAGATTCTATGGGTCTTGGAGACATTATAAAAAATGAAAATACAGCATCTAGTCAAAATTGTGCTAAGGCTATAATTTTCTTGTGTCATCATCTTGACGAAGTACTGAAAATTGAATACCTTACTACTAAGGATCTACTCGTATTGTGGAATAGCCTAAAAGAAAAGTTTGACCACTTAAAAATAGTCATCCTCCTGAAAGCACGATATGAATGGATGCATCTAAGGTTTCAAGACTATAAGTTTGTTCATGAGTACAATTCTGTCATGTCCAGAATTTCTTCTCAATTGAAACTATATGAAAAGACGATCAATGATAATGATATGATAGAAAAGATACTCCACTTTTCATGCCTTGAATGTCCTATTACAGCAACAATATCAAGAAAAAGGTTTCAAGAAATATACTGAACTGAGTTCTAATCTGCTCATGGCTTAACAAAATAATGATTTGTTGATGAAAAATTATGAGAATCGACCTACTGGATCTGCACCATTCCCTGAGGTGAATGATGTACATGTTCACCATGCTAGGCGTGGAAAAGGTTGCGGCCCTGGTAGTGGACGTGGTCGTGGTCGTGATGACCAAGAAAGAAACCCTATTCTGGGTGTTAATCATTCATCGAACAAAAAGAGAAAAGATGAGAAACGTGAAGCAATTACTTATTTCTGATATGGTGGAAAAGGACATTATTCACGTGACTGTCGTGCTCTCAAGCACTTGGTTGATCTTTATCAAGCGTCACTAAAGAAGAAAGAGAGAAATCCCGAGGCTAACTTTCTCTCTGAAAATAATGTTGACATCACATGCTTGGATGTACTAAAATTTTTTTTAGCACCCTGAAGGAAAGATTGATCACTTGATTGGTGATGGCTCCGTAAAAATAGAAGAATGACTGATTTTTAATTATTTTTTTATTGTTGATGAGAGTTAGTGAATAAAAATCATGTAAAAGTAGTTGTTTGCATGATTATTAGTTCTTGATTAGTTCAATTCTATTATTGTAGTTCATTATTGAATTAAATATTTTTTATTGCCATTATTTATTGTAAAGAAAAAAAATAATATGAAAAAAAAAGACGTCATCGAATATGTTGAATTAAGTAGTGCAGTAGTAGAATTGTGCTTTATTGCTTATTTATGATGATCTGTCAATTGGTGTTAAGAAGTACACTAATTTGTGTTAAGAAGAACACTAATATTTATGGACCCATTCACCCACCTAGTTGGTCGTTTAGATACTTCATGGCCCTAATAGATACTTCTTCTAAATGGTCTTATGTGTGCCTTTTGTCATCTCGCCACTTGACATTTGTAAAATTGTTAGCACAAATAATACGATTACGGGCACAGTTTCTTGATAATCAAATTAAGTCTATTCCCCTTGATAATGTTGTAGAATTTTCATCCTATGCATTTAATGACTATTGCTTATCGATTGGAATAAGAGTGGAACATTCTGTACCCCATGCTCACACTCAAAATGGCCTTGCCAAGTCATTAATTAAACGTCTGCTGATGATAATACTCAAACTATACCTCTCTAATGAGAATGTAAGTGATCATTATCAATATATAACCCAACTAGGTTGGGGTTGAACTCCACAGGGAATATGGTGTGAACTAAAGTTGTTTGCGATTTAATCAACTGATAGTTGGATGTTTCCTGAAATGGGGGTTTTGGAGATTAGCCAATAATTGTTGGTCACTTTAATTTCAGTGTTTGTAATCAAGAGTTTATGGTAAACCAGAATTATGTTCACTATGGGTTTTAGTACTTGACAGATGCTAATAGTGATTCAAGATTCTCATAGTAGATAGGACAACAGATTATCTTTATTGAAGTTATGCCTAAATGTCTCTCGACCTGCTTAAGCATTTAATTGCCTAATCCTCTCGGACTTAGGGAATTTATATTTACTAACCAAACTTCACCTCAGGTTAACCAACCTTGTTACAGAGTCAATTATTAAATGAAAGTTTAGTGTTTCCAAGTCCGTGTCAATAATTCACTTCCTACTATATTTGATTTCTTATCTCAAGCAAATAAAAGCAGGTGCTATCTATCGTTTGCAACCAATAGAGAATAATTAAAATCTCAGAATTATCAAGGAGTCCTACTACCTTTAGAATCTTAAACACTTAGCATCTTACCAAGACTTAAACCACAGATCCCATAATTCGGGTTAAAGAGTTTTAGCCACTCATAATGTAATAAGCGAAACAACTAGATGTATTCATAATTTGGAAGATAGACTTACCATAAGATGAATAGTAACTAGTGATTCTCAGATTAGATCACAATAGAAATCCCAAAATATTGATGAAAAACTCTTCAAAGTTAATTGTTTTTCAAGCCAAGAAACTAGAGAGAAAAGTAACAATATACCTGTCCCAAAACAGGTTCCCCCGCCCCTTTAGAAAACCCTAAACTATGCTTTAAATAGTTCACCCTAATTATGGAAACAAAATCACAGAGTTCAGCAATTTTTTAGATTAGATGATGACATTCGTGACACCTTATCAAGAGTCTGACGACTTATCACAAATGTCGTCGGATCCTTCTTCAATTTTAGCACTTTCTGCTTAAGGTTGGCGATGAAACTTGGCGACTTATCAACTCTTTGATGACTTATCAGGAAGTATCGTCATAACTTTCAGTTGAGGTCCATTCTCTATCTAAGGCTGACGGTATCTCTGATAACTTATCACATGGCTGACGACTTACCAAGAATATCGTCAGACACATTTCTCTTCTATTTGCTTCAGATTTTAACTCTTTTGTTTCCATCCTTGTTGGTTCTCTTGCATCTTGGCTTCTACTACAAAATCAAAGATAAAACAATTAAAAATGACAAAAGATGCTTAAGACCTTGCAATTATCCTCAGTTAAAAGCCTCAAATGTGTTAGCATCTGCTAACACATCAACACCCTCAACTTAAAATAATTGTTTGTCCTCAAGAAACTCAAACACAGCCAAGAGGATACAAAGTACATTCGGTAGTCAATCATCCATATTATCTCCAAACATCTTCACCATCTCCAAGGTCAGTCAATTCAAGAACAATTATGTATATTATTGAAGAACAATAATGCAACACACAGGAATCAAGATACGGCTTTAATTCAGCTATAACAACCATGCATAGACCAGTATTACACTATCCGAACAAGTTAGCAACTAGCAACATATCTGATGTGCCCTCACAACAAAGAAATCCCCATTTTCTCATATCAGCAATCATATATGTAACCATGGGGACAATCAAAAGACACTCACTCTCAGAATGAAGTTCCAATCAATATATGCCAAGTACCATAGGCTTGCCCTTATTTTCATTACCAAGGTTTTCAGACAGGTCAGCTAAGATCACTATAGGTCTTCTTTTTGGCTTGTAAGGCAGGCTAGGGGCTGCTATGATACTTGATGATGTTTAAAGTGACTAATCCTCCTTGACACTACACTAGCTCCTGGGATTCACTTATTAACATTTTTCTATTCTACTTTTTTCTTGATCACACTTATTCAGTATGGGTACTAACTTTCCTACAATCACTTTTTCTTTTTCACAACTTTTCTTTTCTTGTTCTTTTCCATTGCACCCAGTTTTTTATTCTTTTCTTTTATTCTACCTATCTTCATACTCATTTGACATCACGTACCCCTAAGATATCCACCCTCAACTTAGGCCATTTGCCTACGTCAAGGTGCACAGTATCCAAGGAGGACCAGGCCCAAAACAAGTTCATTGTGATATAAACGGGAAGGTGACAGGTGTCATAAAAAGAAATAGGCTAATCAGGCTCAAAGTAGGGATCAAGGGATATTCTATATATAGGGAAGGTCATTTAGGCTAAAAGTGGGCTAATATTAAAATGGTCTATGATCCTTTCCTAACCCCTATCCTTCAACTTGGGTAAGACTAACCGGGCAAGTTCTGGATTCAACATATAGAGGGGACTAAGTAAGATCTCACACACACATGGTACACAAGTATATCATAAGTTACTACTCATTTAGTTTATGCAGCTGTTTAGCAAATATTGTCGTGTCACTAGAACTAATGCCATATAACTATACACAGTTGTCACACTTAGATGCAAATCACACATTTAAAGAATTAGACCACTTGAGAGGTGTTCACAAAATAACAAAACCATGCTCACTACCTCAAGTACTTGTATATCTCCCAGTCAACTACAAAGTGTTACAATAACAACTCACCCTACACCCTCAACTTAAAATCAAAGAAAATCTGAACTAAGGGTTAGGGTATACCTGGAGTAGATCAAGCACGGGGATCATCGGTTGCCTCCCATGTAGCGCCTAATTTAACATCGCGGCATGACTCAGGTATCTCGATTACTTCATACTTCATCAAGACAGATAGTAGCAATACTTTTCATCAAGTCTTTTAGACCAATATAAAGTTTGACTCGTTGCCCATTTACCTTGAAGGTACTGCCGTCTTTATTTTCAAGTTCTACTACTCCAGATGAGTAGACTTGACTAACTCTAAACGGGCCTAACCACTTGGATTAAAGCTTACCTGGGAACAGTTTGAGTCTGGAATTGAATAAAAGCACCAAGTCACCTTTTTGGAAGTCTCGTTTCTCTATCCTCCAATCATGATACTTTTTCATCTTTAAATTATATAGGTCTGCTCGTTCATATGCCCTGAGATGGAATTTATCCTTCTCATTCAGTTGTCCTAGCCTCAGCTCTGCTGCCTCCTTCCAACTCAAATTCAACCTTTTGAGTACCCATAAGGCCTTGTGCTTCAGCTTTATTGGTAAGTGGCATGCCTTTCCATAGACCAACTGAAATGGTGACATGCCAATGGGTGTCTTGAAAGTAGTCCGGTATGCCTACTAAGCATCATCGAGCTTTCGAGACCAATCTTTCCTACTAGCATTCACTGTTTTAGCTAGAATGGCTTTAATTTCTCAATTCGACACCTCCACTTTCCCACTAGTTTGTGGGTGATATGGAGTGGCTACTCTATGTTGTTTCACCCCATATTTTGCTAAAGCTGCCTGAAATACTTTGTTGAAAAAATAAGATCCTCCATCACTTATAATAGTACGCGGTACTCCAAAGTGAGAGAAGATCTTCTTCTTGAGAAAATCAACAACCCTTTTTTCCTTCATTATCTGACAAGGAAATAACTTTGACCCATTTCAATACATAGTCAACAGCAACTAAAATATACTTCATCCCATACGAGCTTACAAAAGAACCCATGAAATCGATGCCCCAGACGTCAAACAATTCTACTTCAAGCATCTTAGTCAAAGGCATCTCATGTCTTTTGGATATTGACCCCTACCTCTGACATTGGTCACATTTCAGCATAAACTTGTGAGCATCCTTGAATAATGTTGGCCAATAGTAGCTGCTCTACAACACCTTCCTAGCCGTTCGGTCACCTGCATGGTGACCTCCAACTGGGGAAGCATGACATGTTTTCAATATGCATAATACATCCACTTCTGGAATACATCTCCATATAATATTGTCAGCACATCACCAAAAAAAATATGCCTCATCCCAGAAGTGATGTGTCACATCATGCAGTAATTTCTTTATTTGATGGAAAGAAAGATTTTCTGGAATGACCTCACTCACAACATCATTTGTAAAATCAGCGTATCAAGGCAATTTCTCTACAACAGCAGCTAAGATCTCCTCATCAGGAAGTGCATCATTTATCTCCATTTCATCACTAATTGTCTGTTCACCTTCCATTCTAGACAGATGATCTACAACCTAGTTTACACAACCTTTTCTATCTTTGACTTCAAATTCTAATTCTTATAGCAGAAACACCCATCGAATCAGCCTTAGTTTTGCATACTTCTTATCCATAAAATACCTCAAGGCTACATGGTCAGTGTGGACCACCACCTTGGTCCTAAGCAGGTAAGTCCTGAATTTCTCAAAAGCATACACTACAACCAAGAGTTCCTGCTCAGTGATAGTGTAGTTATTTTGTGCTTCATTCAGTGCTTTGCTGGCATAGTATAATGGATAAAATAGTTTGTCCTTGTTTTGTCCTAATACAGCTCTAAGGGCAACACCGCTTGCATCACATATGATCTCAAAGGGTTTTGACCAATCTGGTGCAACAATGATAGGGGCTTCAACTAGCTTCTTTTTAAGACATTCGAATGCCTTCAAGCAATCATCATCGAAGGAAAACTTTACTTCTTTCTCCAAAAGTTTGCAAAGTAGATTTGCAACCTTTGAGAAGTCTCTTATAAACCTCCAGTAAAAGCCAGCATGTCCAAGAAAACTATACACTCCCTTCACTGAAATGGGAGGTGGTAGTTTCTCAATAACTTCAACCTTGGCTCGATCAATTTCTATCCCTTTTGCTAAAATTTTAAGCCCGAGAACGATGCCCTCCTTTACTATAAAGTGGCATCTCTCCCAATTAAGCACCAAATTGAATTCAACACATCGTTGCAAGGCTATACTCAGGTTTTCCAAACATATCTCAAATGAATCTCCCACCATAGAGAAATCATCTATCTATGGTGTCTTCCACCATATCTGAGAACATAGACATCATGCACCATTGAAAAGTTGTGGGTGCATTGCATAGCCCAAATGGCATCCTCTTAAATGCAAAGGTGTCATATGGACATATGAATATCGTCTTTTCCTGATCTTTAGGAGAAATAAAGATCTGGTTATATCCGGAATAACCATCCAAGAAGAAATACCATCCCCTTCCGGCCAATCAATCAAGTATTTGGTCCATAAAGGGCATCAAAAAGTGGTCTTTCAAAGTCCATGAATTTAGTTTGTGGTAGTCTATGCAAACTCTCCACCCAGTCACAAGCCTGAAGTGGAATCAACTCATTTCTTTCATTTGCAACCACAGTCATGCCCCCTTTTTTAGCACGCATTGAACTGGCTCACCCATTTGCTGCCAGAAATAGGGTAAACCACTTCTGCATCCAACCACTTAATAATTTCCTTATTAACCACCTCTTGCATTAGTGGGTTAAGACGGCACTGGAACTTGATGGTTGGAATACAATCTTTCTCAAGTTATATTTTATGCGTGTAGATGCCAGGGAGAATGCCAATAATATTTGTGATGGTCCATCCTATTGCTCTCTTATACCTCTAAAGTACTGAAATAAGTGCCTCTACCTATTGCTCGCCCAAATTGGCCAAAATAATAACGAGTAGCGTGTTTCTGTTGCCCAAAAACACGTACCTTAAGTGCCCAGGTAGTTCTTTCAATTCTAACACCGGTGGCTCTTCAATGCATGGCTTAGCCGGTGGTGTTAGTCGATTAGCAAGATCAAGGTCTAGCTTCTTAGGAGCATAAGGATATGAACCCATTCCTGATAAAGCACAAACAGTCTCTTCGTACTCCTCAATGCCTTCACAATTAAAATTCATCAAAACTACGGCTAAAGGCTCGATAACAAGTTGTTCCTCTATTGATACCTCCTGTTCATCCTCATAATACACATCAACTACTGAGAACACACTCATTTCTTCATGTTGTTTCATTGATTAGCACACATCAAATCATACCACTTCATCATTCATCCTGAATAAGAGCCCATTCGCTCTCAAATTAATTAACACACTTTCAGTTACGAGGAAAGGTCGACCCAAGATTATGGGCACCTCGAAGTCTACCTCACAATCCAGAATAACAAAATCTGTTGGGAATATAAAGCTAGATACCTTTACCAACACATCATACAAAATATAAATAGGTCATTTTACTAACCTATCTGCCATCACGGGTCGCATATTGGTGGGTGTGGGATTTCCTAAACCCAGCTTTCTATATACAGCCAGCGGCATTAAATTAATGCTCGCTTCCAGATCATATAATACCTTAGCGAATTCCATAGTCCCAATCGTACAGGGAATAGTGAATGCTCCTGGGTCTGGCTTCTTCTGCACCAAGGTCCTCGTAGAAATAGCGCTATAATGATGGAGATTGTCATCTAGTTTGTACCTCACCATTCTTTTCTTAGTCACAAGGTCTTTCATGAATTTAGCATATCCTGGCATGTCCTCGAGTGCCTTCACCAAAGGTACATTTATTATCAATTGTTTGAGCATTGCCATGAACTTGCTGAATTTTGCATTATCAATTTTTTTCTTCAATCGTTGAGGAAATGGAGGTGGTGGTCTTGGGAGACTTTTCAACACTACCTCCTTCTCCTTCTCTTTTCCTTTTTCTGGAACATCATCAGAATCATACAACTTCTCAGACTCCACTGGACATTCTTCTTTGCATTTATTCTCTGTCTCGATCACATCTTCAATAAGACTTTTGCCCACAGAAGGGCCAGGTAATATCTTACCACTTCTAGTGTAATCGTCATACATGAACCATCATTCCGCAGATTCTGGACCTCATCACTTGGTAACATTCCACTCTTCCTCTAGTTAAATACTGCAGAGAGTTGGCTCATCTGCTGCCCCAACTATTTGATTACGGTGAAGTATGAATTTACCAACTGACTAATAGATGGCAGATTGGTCTTCATGGTGGTCACACCAGAGTTGGTAGCCTCCACTTCCTTCAGCAACTTAGCCATCATGTCCTCCATGGACATCTTTTTAGAACTTGTTGTACCAGCCTTACGATTTCCAAGAGGGACATATAGCCCGCTTCTATCATTATTATTCCTCTAATTTCCCTGCTCCCTATCTTTATAACCAGGATTATCATAATAATTCCGACCTTGATTCCCTTGTCTATTGCCTCAGAAACCCCTAATTATTAACATAGTTTGCCTCTTTTTCTGAATCAGCATCAACTTTATCTTGTGATCCCACATCTTTCACCTTCTCAGTCCTGCCTGATAGCAAGTGCTTAGTTAGAAAGTCCATCTGCATTTTTAAGTGAGTCATGTCTTGGTCACGCTCCTCATCTCTTCTGTGTTATTCTGCAGTTATACCCACAAAAATAGTGGGGCTGGCTACCACAGAGTCTCTGGTATGCCATACCCAACTCTGTTTGATCATTCTCTCTAGCATTTCTGAAACCTCTCAAAATGTAAGATCAATAAATGGACCACCAGTAGCATTATCTATAATTGGTTTTTTCACAGAGTTAAGAGCCCTGTACAAAGTCTCCATCAAGTTTATGTCTGTCATATTGTGGTTCGGACACTGCGTCAGCTTCTTTTTGAATCTCTCCCACATTTCATGCAAGGCTTCAGTTGGGAGCTACCTAAAGTTGCTGATCTCATCCCTCAACAGTACCCTCCTAGAAGGCAGAAAGAACCTTTCTAAGAAATCTCCTTTCAACTACCTCCAGTTGGTTATAGAATTGGGTGTCAGCTCATTAAGCCACAATGTTGCCTCCCCAGACAGAGACAATGAAAACAATCTCAATCAGATAGCATTCTGACCCACTCTTGGGTTATTAAAAGATTTACTGATGGTGACAAAGTTCACCAGATGCAAGTTAGGGCCATCCCCAGGAAGGCCACCAAACAAACCCTTCAGATTGAATCATAGTACTCGTAATGTTGAATTTTGCCCCAGGTGCCAACGGTGGAGAAATAATTGCATCCATTGCACCTGCTCCATCCATTCCATCATCATTATCATTGAGGTCATACTAGACCGGATGGTAATCTTGCCTTCCTCGGAAAGATAAAATTATGCCTTGGTTTGTAAATTGAGCATTTGACAAACGGTATCTTTGTCCATCAATCTGCCTACATAGAAAAGGTGTTGAAATGATTCTATATGGATGGAGCACATATATTAAGTACTCCGATGGTTTTTCAATCACTTGATGTGAATAAGGATCTATTTTGATTTCAAGAAAAGAATAAGGAACTCCTTGGCCTTGAAACACCATATCATAGTGCAATTGGTGCATTAATGTATCTTGTAAATACTACAAGGCCTGATATATCCTTTTCAGTTAATTTGTTAGCAAGGTATAGTTCTGCTCCTACTACGAGACATTGGAATGGGATCAAACACATATTATGATATCTAAAAGGGACTATCAATATGGGCTTATTTTATTATAAAAATTGTAATTCCAATCTTGTTGATTATGCTAATATTGGGTACTTATCTGACCCACATAAATATCGGTCTCAAACAGGCTATGTATTCATACGTGGAGGTACTACCATATCTTGGAGATCAATAAAGCAGTCTATCATAGCGACTTTATCGAATCACGCTAAGATTATAGCTATTCATGAAGCAAGCCAAGAGTGTATGTGTTTGAGGTCCATAACACATAAAAACTGACATGCCCTGACTAGGAAGTGCATCTCCTAAGGGTTAAATGAAATAACTCAACTAGAAAGTGCATCTTCTAGGAGTGAATGTTCAAGTTAGGAATTGTGTCACCTAACAAATGAAACTTGAATTACTTAGACTAGGAAGTATGTCTCCTAGGGGTTAAATGGAAGGACTCTACTAAAAAGTGCATTTTCTAGGAGTGAAGGTTTAAGTTAGGAAGTTCGTCGCCTAACAAATGAAACTTAAATTACCCAGACAAGGAAGTGTGTCTCCTAAGGTAAAAATAAAATGACTCGACTAGAAAATGTGTCTTCTAGGAGTGAATGTTCAAGTTAGGAAGTGTTTTTCCTAACAAACGAAACTTGAATTATTCAGATTAGAAAGTGTGTTTCCTAGGGGTTAAATGGAAAGACTCGACTAGAAAGTGCGTATTCTAGGAGTAAAGGTTTAAGTTTGGAAGTACGTTACCTAACAAATGAACTGACTTATTCAAACAAGGAAGTGCGTCTCCTAGGGGTTAAATGAAATGATGCAACTAGAAATTACATCTTCTAGGAGTGAATGTTCAAGTTAGGAAGTGTGTCACCTAACAAATGAAACTTGAATTATTCAGACTAGGAAGTGTGTATCCTAGGGTTAAATGGAAGGACTCAACTAGAAAATGTGTCTTCTAGGAGTGAAGATTTAAGTTAGAAAGTGTGTCACCTAACAAATGAAAAGTGATTTATTCAGACTAGGAAATGTGTCTCCTAAAGGGTATAGGATGATGAGTTTTTATCATGATTGTGATTATCAAACCTGCTTAGCAATACCACCTTTTGCATTTGCATAAGTGAGAATTGCACATTTTGATATTTAGACTTGAAGTCCTTGATTTAAAGGCAACATGTGTTTTTGTTTCATACCAAGAAAACTTGTTAATTTAAAAACACAGTGGTTGGTTTGTGGCTTTAGCTTTTTAGGCAATCGCTCTTGCACTTGTCATGCTCGGCTCCATTTCAGATCATTGATAGGTATCATTGACTTGTCATACTTTTGACCCCAAATTTTGGTTACTGAAAGTATTTGACTCAAATCGTATTTTCTTTGCATGATGCGTCTGGGTTTAACTTCTAATACACCTTTATATCTTTATGTGTCGGCTCTTTGTCTTGCTTTGTGCAATTGAAAGAGATGGTAGCAAGTTTTGAAGTCCTTCCTTACTTGGCTTGACATGAATTTGACTCAAAATATGTGAAAGATGACATAGTGATTTTTCTTTTGATAACAAAGACACAAAAATAAAAAAAATAAAAAAATAATAATACTAATTAAAAAAAAGACAACAGACATCTTTTTTCAAAAATGTCAAAAATGAAAACTTATCTGGGTGTGGCAGGTGATTCCAGTGATTATGACTTCATTTTGAATTACGCAACCAAATCTACCCATACTAATCATTTTCAACTTTTACCCACTTATTGAATTTGAAATTGAGTCATTCTTGAACTTGCTCCCTCTAGATCACAATCTTCCTTCGGCTAGTGGCACCTCAATAGGTTTCTGCCAATGAGCCTATCTCATTTTTATTTCTTTCTTATCCCATTGTCGCCTTATGGTGCCTAAAAAGATTTTCACCACTAAGACTCTCTCGTTTTTATTTTTTTGTTTGATGAAGGGACGATGCCCAAAGTATGAAGCATCATGCACTCAAACATGTTTAGCCTTGGCATTCTCAAAGATCGATCTGAATGTCTTTCTTTGGTTGTAACTTGACTTTTAGAAAGGGTTAGAAGAAAAGGGCGACATGAGGCTTACAAATATACATGACGTTGGGTGAAGCATACAACTTTTGAAATTAACTTTTAAGAAAAATAATTTTTGCCCCTATTTTGTTTTATACTGGGTAACTTGAATTTTCACTTGGTTGGACCGAACCCTAGAATAGGGCTGCCTATGTATCTTGTCATAGCAAGAATCAGGTCAAACGTAGTTCAGACATCTTGTTCTTTTGGTTGATTTTTTCTCTAACTTTGGCTCTCTTTATCTTTTCTTTTTCTTGCCTCTTTTTTTAGAGAGATTTTTTTTTACTCTATTTTATTGGCACTTTTTCTTACTATATTTCTCTTTCTTGGCCCTTTTCTTTTTCTTTCTTTTTTTTTTATTTTTTTCAGACTCTATTTTTATTCCAAAAGAGGTGTATGAAAGAAAATAAAATTAAAGTTCAAAGGGGGTAACAAAGGATGACACAACATCTGGATAGAAGAATGAAATATCTTCGTCATATCAATCCTTAAAAATGCAAGTACATAACATGCAATGAGAGAGTGCAACATAAAGATCATGCATATCTTTACAACATTGACCTTGACTGAGCAAGTGCACATACGTCACTTCATTCATGCTTGTGAAACATACAGGCCCATTTGTGTTGTACTTTCCTCACAACAGACGGCTCATTTTTTTAAGCTAACTTTCTTTTGTTTTCCTGGCAATAGAAACTATATATCCTCTGGTTGATCTCATTCAAAATGCTTGAGATGGGCCTTCTCATTGAAGACTAGGTCATTTTTTATTCGTAATGTGATTGTTTCAACATATTCAAGTGAGATTATAACTAGGTTCCCAAATATCTCAGCACTTTACATATTTCTTTATATGTTTTTTTTTCTTTCAACTCTATCTTCTTGGTCAAATATTTCAGAATTAGATTAAGTTTTAAGATCTGGTGAAAATTCATCATGCATATCATATCACTAGCATCCCCATAGAAAAAATTATGTAAAGAAAGAAAAGACGAACAAACACTATATATATTAAATAAAAAAATAAAAGGACACAACATTTTATTGACAGAAAAAAAGGATTTGAATAAAAATGATAAAAAATATTTTTTCAATTTAAAAAAAAAATAAGACAAGATAGAACCAGAACTATAAATTTGAAATATTTGGGTAACAGAAAGGAAAACAAAATAGACTACCAAAGCTCTCTTCTTGCGGGGAGCGACATGATTTCTGAATTGTCAAGTTTGACATCTTAGCCATTGATTTGCATGTTAGGCTTAATGGAGTCTCCATAGTCATTGATACTCATCAGTTTTTCTTCTTGACTCTAAAGTATCCTGGACCATTTTGAAACTATCAATCCCCACTAGAGTCTCTCCAAAGTAAGCTATCATCAATTTTTCTTCCTTGCTTCTCTTAGTTGATTACAAAACCTTTTCAAATGACCCAAAAGATCTCCATTCCCTCGTTCCTATCTGACTTTGATGTTTTGGACCTTAGAGGCAAGTGAACATTGGAAAACATGTTCAAATCCTTGTAAAAAATTCCTCTCTTAATCCTTGCAAATAGTACTTATATTTTGCTCCGAACTTTTATCTTCCTATCCATTTCTTCTTATTCCTTATTTCTAACAGTCTACACCACCTCATCTCAGGCCCTATATCCATTTTTGTGGGTCATCTTGCCTTTTTCTTTGGACCTGGTATTGTATGAATGAAATGCCAACTTAACCATAAACCAACCACCTTAATACTATTTTGATTTGGGAGAAAATAAATGTGTTTGAATTCATCATTTTTTAAAAAATATTTTCTAAAGAATATCATCGAACCCGATAAAGGTTGCCTACGTATCTCATCAATGTGAGAATCGGGTGTGTGTAGTTCGTGAAATATATGTCATAAAAAGTTCAACCTCAAGACCCCTAAAGGTTTAAGCTATTAAGATTTATATATATTTTGTTTTGGATATGTGGGCTTACTAGAGGGGACAGAGTTAGAAATGAAGTTATCTGGGAGAAGGTGGGAGTGGCTTCAGTGGACGACAAGATAAGGAAAGGAAGGCTGGGATGGTTTGGGCATGTGATGAAGAGAGGTGTGAATATCCCAGTTAGTAGGTATGAGAGGCTATCTTTGGATGGCTTTAGGAGGAGGAGAGGTAGGCCAAAGAAATACTGTAGGGAGGTAATTAGACACGATATAGAGCGGCCTCAGCTTACTGAGGACATGACCCTAGATAGGAAGGTGTGGAGGTCGCGGATAAGGGTAGAAGGCTAGTGTGATTGTGTGGGGTGTAGCAAGTGGTTAGGGAGACCTTATGTTGCCGGGCTAGTAATCTTAGGAATCTTAGTATTCTTAGATGTCTTTGGTATGTGCGAGTATGTTACGAATAGGTAGGTGTCCTTCGTATTTTTTTGCATACTTCTTATTTTCTCTCTTTCGTGTTGCCCTTATTTATCGTATGTCGTATTTTCTCTGTTTTCTAGTGACATTATTTCTTATCACAGATTTTCTTTTGTGTCATTCATCCCCTTGTTACTGTTCTGTATCTCGAGCCGGGGGTGATACAATTCAAATAGCCACCTTAGCTTTTGAAGACATCCTGCGAGGCCAATACAAGAAGAACCTAATTGTGGTCACATTGAGGGCACGGGAGCACGTATGGGGGACCCATTTTAAGCCCACAATAGATCAATCCCATATATGGAAGGTTGCTTGGAAGCTTGCCTTGATGAGATGCCCGAGAGGTCCAAGTGTTGAAGAATAATTGTGAAGACCAAAAAGACTCAAGAACAGTCATATGTTGAAGTGTGAAGAAGACCACATCAAAACACTACATGATCACCCATTCATTAAGGGTGTAATGGTCTTTTTATGCTTTTTCTTTACACTCCATAGGAGCCCCTTTTCATTAAGGATATTTTGGTCTTTAATGTAATAAGTATAAATAGATTCCTTAGGCTTATTTTTCATTAGACTTTGATGAATTGAAATTGAGTATTACTCTTAGTTTAGTTTCTTCCTTAGTGTAGGGCTTGGACAAGCCATATTAGTTTAGGTCTTGGATAAGACGTCAAAACTTGAGAGATTAATACATTTGATGGATTTCACTTGTATTGATCAATTGGCAAGAAAGGTGTGATTGAGGGATTGTGAGTTCCTTTGGTCCACCTAAGAGGGAGGTTTGAGCTTACATTGGTGATTTTTGTTTGAAGGTTTGATACACATTCTAGTTCTATTCATTGGTGGAAGTGAAGGTCTTACTATCTATCTTTACTTTTATGCAAATCTTCTTCTTCATCCCCTTTCTTTGTGTTGTTTTTCCTTTTATGTGTTTGCTGATTTTTGCGTCCTAGTATCCATTTCGTGAATTCCTAGTCTTTTCTTGTATCATTTGGTATCAAAGCCATGTTTCAGGATTGTTCCTACAATCCTAAGTCTTGAATTATTGATTACCTTGAAGAAAATCAACAAAAAAGTGTAGAAAATCAAAAATCTCACAAAAAAATTCTTAACCCGTTTTTGTGTTTTGACAGATTTTTTAGATCTTAGATCTACTTTTTTTGTGTGTGTTTTGTTGGTTTCAAGTGCTAGGTTCTTTTTCCCTAGCACCTAGGGAGTCTAGATCTACATTTGAAACAAGAATTGGTCGAGTTTGAACTAAACCTCCATGGATATGGTATTTTGAAGCTTTTTGAGCATAGATCCATGTGGGTTTTGAAGTTGGACGTTGGTTTGTTGCTTATTTTTAGTTATTTTCGTTCACCTTGGCCTAAGGAACCTAGATATACAAGAAAATCTGAATTTGGGGTTCATCTGGTTAGGGGTCAAACTTTGGTCAACTCTTAAATATTCTTCTTGTTCTTCCATGTTCATCAAGTCTTGCTAAGGAAGAATATTCAAAGAGTGTGTTTGATCCAAAAAAGGAGAAGAAAGAGAGTGTACTTGGTGTTTGTGAAAGAATATTCCTTGGCATATTCATTCTCATCCGAAAGAAAGAAGAGACAAAGGGAATAATCAAGTACAATTGCATTTATTAGGGGGAAACCAATCCATTTTGAATTCATTTGAAGCTCCAAAAGGGCTCCAAACCTTCAATTTTTCCCTCCCAAATGAAATTTCTTCTTCTCATAAGTGTATTTGGCCGAAACAAGGTTTTGGGGAAAATTGAAAATCTGAAAAAAGTGACGTCCAACCACAAGCTGCCACATCATCACTTTTATGAACAACCAAATTGAGTTCTAAATTAGATTTTCTAGTTTCTAGTTTTTGATTCTAGTTTCTTATAAGTCAATTCTATCCCTAATAAGTAAGCTAGTAATTACCTACTAGTTTGATAATTAGATTAGAGTCTGTTTGTTTCGCGTCTTCGAGTTTTGTGTGCTTTTCTCATTTTTAAATTCATAGTAGTTTGATGGTTCAAGTCCGTACATCATTTTATTTGAGTCTTATCAAAAAAGAATCAATTTTGAACTAAAGCATATTCACCACTCATTCACTTGCCAAGTATTGCCAAGTATTCAACACTTATGAGACCAAGTGTGAGGTAAGAATTCGAGAGTGAGAGAGTTGGTGAGGATATTTGGACTAACTTGTTTGTTTGTTTTGTAGGTTTGTTTCTTTCTTTTAGGTACCATGGCTGCCTATAGTTTTGATGCCACGTTTGATCGTATCAATGACAATATTCATAACTTCATTAAAGATATGCGCCAAATACTTAGTGCACTAAATCCCAATTTGGGAAAAAGAGATGAAGAGGTGAAATAAGGGAGAAGACTTGACAAACTCCCTTGTGATGCGAGATTCTCAAAGGAGAAAGTGGGCTGCCATGATCCGAACAAAGGCAAAGAAGAATGTACTCAAGAACATAAAGGTAAAATAGCAAACTCTTACACTTTTGTACATGTGGATGATGATTGTGTGGCTAGTATCCTATTGAGCATGAGTGGTAGTTTATCTATTTATGAGTCTATTGATTCTTTGCCTCTTGTTGATGATGTACTTGTTATGAGTGTGGATACACTAGTTGATCCTATTGATGACCGAATTGACTCTTATTGTAAGATCAATTTAAGTCCATCTAGTGTTGAAGCCATTGTGTTGAATGATAATACATCATCTATTGATTCGTTGCCCCTTGATGTTGATGTACATATTGTGAATGTGGATACACTAGTTGATCCTATTGATGACTGAATTGACTCTTCTTGTAAGATCAATTTATGTCCACCTAGTGTTGAAGCAAATGTGTTGAATGATAGTACATCATCTTGTGGGAATTGTGTTGATCAACTTATGTGTGAAATTTGTGCACCACTTGAGGATGTATGTGATATGTTTAATGGATCTCAAGTGAGTAATGATTTTGAAAATATTGATCAAATAAATAGGAGTAACCCCTTTTGCATAACCTCTAGTGAATGTTCTACTCTCGATTTTGCTTATAGGGATAATCGTGTACTTGAAATATCTTTGATGCTTGATAATGATCTTTTATAGAATGGATTTGCATATTCTATATCCTCTTCATGGATAGATCCTTCTCTCTTTAAGGATAATATCTTGTTTGAAGATGATGAGTTCATTCCTAATGAACCTAGTGGTGAGAATGAAGTTGAAGGTATAGCTTGTCTTGGAAGTTATAGCCTATATGCCAACCCACTATGGTGTGACAACATTTCTCCTAAAGATGAAAATCTCTTCTTGGAAGATGAGAGTACTCTTAAGGGAAGGGAATGTGAGGTCTTGGAAAGGAATGATCAATTGGGTGATGATAATCTTGACTTGCTTGAATTCTTAAGAAACCCAATAAGTGATTGTTCCTTGAAAATTAATTGTGGTTGTAATCCTTTGTATGACACCCCACCCAGGTTTGATGATTATGAGGATGAATTACTTACTTCTTGTGAAGACTTAAGTAATAATTTCTTTAACTTTGGTGGTGGTATGTGTATACTTGAGGGTACTTCTATAGAAAGGGAAGGTGTCCATTGCTTTGAAATTACTTCTTCTTCTTCTACGTGTGATCTTATTGTTGAGAGTACTTATGACGATGATGTTGAAACTAGTGGTGAGTACACACATGAAGACAACTTAGTAGAAGTTGACTTGAGTGATACCTTTCTTTACTCTCTACTTGCTTTTGATGACATGTATGTCATTGTAGAGAGTATGTCGTGTAGTTTGAGTGAAGCCTATGGGAAATGGGAGTATTGTCTAGACCCGTGTCTATGCCCACTTTTCCCGTTTGACCCCGGTGCCAAATATAGAATTGATGGTGTTGATGCGCCCAACTTGTTGCTTGGTCTATATGACAAGAAAAGTATCAGTTTTGGCGAATTCCATAACCAAATCCTTTGTGCATCTTTCATTGAACTTTTAATATTTAATTTAAAGGATTCTTGGTTATATTGCAAATATGTGCAACCTTGGCATGTTGAGATAATTTGTTGTGCTAACCCTAACCCTCATGCCATAAGGAGTTTGTATTTGTTTGTCCTCTCTTTGGTTTTGCTAGGTTTGGATTCGAGGTCGAATCCTTTTCAAGAAGGGGGGGATGATACAAGTCAAATGGTCACCTTAGCTTTTGAAGACATCCTACTGGGCCAACACAAGAAGAACCCAATTGTGGTCACATTGAGGGCACGGGAGCACGCATGGGGGACCCATTTTAAGCCCACAATAGAACAATTCCGTGTATGGAAGATTGCTTGGAAGCTTGCCTTGATGAGATGCCCGAGAGGTCCAAGTGTTGAAGAATAATTGTAAAGACCAAAGAGACTCAAGGAAAGTCATATGTTGAAGTGTGAAGAAGACCACATCAAAACACTACATGATCACCCATTCATTAAGGGTGTAATGGTCTTTTTATGCTTTTTCTTTACACTCCATAGGAGCCCCTTTTCATTAAGGGTATTTTGGTCTTTAATGTAATAAGTATAAATAGACTCCTTAGGCTTATTTTTCATTAGACTTTGATGAATTGAAATTGAGTATTACTCTTAGTTTAGTTTCTTCCTTAGTGTAGGGATTGGATAAGCCATATTAGTGTAGGTCTTGGATAAGACATCAAAACTTGAGAGATTAATACATTTGATGGATTTCACTTGTGTTGATCAATTGACAAGAAAGGTGTGATTGAGGGAGTGTGAGTTCCTTTGGTCCACCTAAGAGGAAGGTTTGAACTTACATTGGTGATTTGTGTTTGAAGGTTTGATACACCTTCTAGTGCTATTCATTGGTGGAAGTGAAGGTCTTTCTATCTATCTTTACTTTTATACAAATCTTCTTCTTCATCCCTTTTCTTTGTGTTGTTTTTCCTTTTATGTGTTTGATGATTTTTGCATCCTAGTATCCATTTCATGAATTCCTAGTCTTTTCTTGTATCAGGGGGTCTATCGGAAACAACCTCTCTACTTTTCGAAGGTAGCGGTATGGTCTGCGTACATCTTACCCTCCCCAGACCCTACTTTATGGGAATACACTGGGTTTGTTGTTGTTGTTGTTGTTGTTTTGTAAAACTTAACCTCATAATCCCTAAAGATTCAGGGCTATTGAAATATATATATATATATATATATATATATATATATATATATATATATATATATATATATATATATATGTGTGTGTGTGTGTGTGTGTGTGTGTGTGTGTATAAAAATTGAACTTGAGTACAAGAAAAATAATTATGAAAGTAATCATAATTTCAAAATATTTCATAAATAAATGTATGAATAACTTTTCAAAAGACAGGGTTGTACCCCGAAAAAAAGCTTCCTATGTATCCCGCTAAATAGTGAGAATCAGAACCTCATAGTTTATGAAGACCTTAAAAACTAATATATATTTTTAATTTTCTTGAAAAAAAAAAAGAAAAAATATGATTTGTTAAATTTAAGGACAATATACTCTCTTGCGTTTTACAAAGTTTCCTAAAGTCGGTCAACAACCAAATGACCTTTCAAATAAATGTCAAAGAGCACATAGGATGCACATGTTGGTCATTATAAAAAGGAAAACCTGTCCTAGACAAACCCGGCCCCTTTGCCGAGTCCCGTTAAGTCAAATGCATATGATAAGATAAAGCGGAGCCTGATAAGGATAACCACGTCTGAGTTTCAATTCTACTAGGTTTATCCTAATGGAGATAGATGTCTAGATTGGCTTACCTGAGCGGACACTCGAGTCCGCGAGGGACAACTTGGTCGGTAGCAGTTCTACTCCGCCTTCATTTTGGATCCAAACCCCACCTAACATGTGTGACTAATAATCCTTCACCAGGTACCTTGACACTTCGTCTATCTAAAAAATAAGGTAGGATGCATGCACTGCATTCCTTCTTTCTTATTTCAAAGACTCAGAGGGGGTATGCAAGAGAAAACAAATTATAAATATAGTTCAACAATATCAAAGCGATAAATGAGCAACAAGTAGCACATTAGGACAACAAACACAATATCAACAATAATTAAAGCAAGTAAAAGTCAATATTAAAAGCTCGAATTGGTTAGTCCCCAGTAGAGTTGCCAGAGATGTCACACCCCTTTTTTCATTCGATGGTCGAAGTTGAAGGATTTTTCCAATTTAAGTGACGATTTTGAATAGGCATTATTTCATTTATAGAGTCACCACTTGAAATCGAATTATGGTGTTCCAAGTCACCTTTTTGAATTCCTAGTCAAAAGGAAATGACTATTATGATCTGCGAAAACAGAAAACAGAAAACCGGGTAAGAAATTCTGTAGATCGAGGGAAAGGTATGAGGCAACCCTTGAGTCCCGTGGTTCTAGCACGATCGTTTTTATTAACTTATCTTGACTTAAACTATTTTTCGATAAATTATGTTAAGGCCTAAATTCGCTCATTTTTATTATGCTAAAACTTCTCTATTATCTTATATTAAACAAATCAATAAAAGTTAATTTTAGAAAAATATTCTTTTTCAATGTACATTATTGCATCCTTAAATTTTTAAATGTATCAGAAAGATGTGTAAGTTACATTCTTAATTGAGACGCATATATTTAAACATGCCTAAAATTTTCCTAGCATTTTAAAGCTTGCCTACTTGTTGCACTACTTAATTTTAACAATATCCTTGAATAATATTTAATTAAAGCGATTAATCAATTTAACAACTAATTATTAAAACTTATTAATAACAATGAATAAAAAGAATAAAATAAAAATAAAATAATAATATAACACAAATTATACAAAAACTAATCATTTATACTAATTTTAATATGAATCCTTAAATCTATTTATTTATTTATTTATTATAATTATTATTATACAAATTCGGATCATATATACATTAAATATGAAAATTCTCGAGATCAAACTCAAACACAAAGTCGCAAAGAAAACAAACAATTTGAATTACATCATATACCAATTGAAGAAAAATATAAATATTAAACATTTAAATCCAATTTTGGAAAAGGAAAACCGGTGGCATCGTTGTACGATAGGTGCTCGCCGGAATTAACGTAAGGTGATGCTTTGGATCGTTTTTCAGTGGGTGGTGGCCGGTGAACTGGTTGTTACTGGCTGGAGTCGGCTGATGGGGAGATGGAGGGTGGAGCCGCGGGGTCTTTTTCACGGTGAGATGTCACCGGTGGTAGTGATGGTTGCCAGAGCAGCGCCGGATGGTCAAAGTTTGACCAGATCTGGACTATTATGGCATGACAGGGACGGGAGAAAAGGAAAAAGGGGGCGACGTAGCGGTGGCCATTGGCTGAAGTGGCGTTTTTGCCAGCCATAGTTGGCCGAAATTCGAAAGACAGACGGTGGGGGTGAGTTTTGATCGGTGATTCGCTGGTGTTGTGGGTTCGATAAGGGACGGAACCAATTTTTCGGCGAAAAGCTTGGTCGCCGTTTTTTATGGGTTTTCCGGTGATGGGTGAGGCTTTTTCTAGCAAAATTTCACCGAAAAATTAATACCAGAAGTAGGGTGTACATAGGTCAGGCTGGTTCGGTTTTTATTAAAAAAAAAACTCAATCATGTCGGTTTATTAAAACTATAAATCAAATTAAACCACCATAAAATTGGTTTTTCAGTTTAGGTTTTAGTCAAATTTTTCAGGTTTTTTGGGGATTTTTTTATAATCTTAAGTTTTTACAAGTATATTGTGATCGAAGACTAGATCAAATATGTTTTCACTCATGTGCTAATGAAAAATCATAATTATGAAAAAATGAGGAGCCGAAAACTCTCTTGAAACTAAAAAGTGAGATGAAAAGTGAAAATTTTAGATTTTAAGTTTATATTGGATTTTTGATCATTTAATTAGCAATTAATGGACAAATATTACAACTTAAAGGCCCAAATCTAAATATATATAGGGCAAAATTCAAAAATAACGTACTTATTCCCTTAATTATAAGTTTCATAGCAACTGTTTCATAATTACATAATATAGCAAGTTATATTTTGTATTTTTGCAAACTGTTACAAATGCATATGATTTTAACTGCCCTTATGATCGATATGTATTTTGTATTTTTGCAAGCTGTTGCTACAAAAATATAAATACATACAAATACATATGCTACAAAATGTAATTTGATAAAAGTGCTGCTATTTTTTGTAATTTAATTACTTTATGTATTTTTTCCAATATATATCTACATCTACTTTCAAATTATTGAAAATTACTAAAACTAGTTGAAAAAATATTTAAAAAGTAGATTATAATTAATATTTTATGTATAAAAAAGTTCGAATATTTTATATATATATATATATATATATATATTATGTCAGTTTGATTCGGGTTCGGTTTGACCTTTTTTTTTTTGTTAACACCAAACCAAATCAAAAATAGTCGATTTTTTTTTCTAACACCAAACCAATTAAACCAAATCATAAGTCAATTTTTTTTCTCGGTTTGATTTGATTCGTCGGTTCGATTTGACTTAACGATTTGGTCTGTACACCCCTAACCAGAAGTTATTGTTTCTCCCTCTTCTTCCTTCTGTTTCCCTCACTGTTTTCCTCTAAATTCTTCACCGACTTTTTTTATCAATCTACGCTGTTTTTCTTACAATATTTTGCCTATTTTCCACTAATTTTCCTTTCGACTCCTCACTGTGTGTGCGCAATGAATTGTGTGTGTGTGTTTTCTATGTGTAACCATCTTTTCCAATTCCTCTTTTTTCGATTCTCTTTTAAAACTTGACAGAATTAACATATGATATTGTAATTCCCAGCATGTCTGAACAAATATATTAACACTCGGTAAAATAATATGATAGAGTAACAACAGATTTACATAATCAAATATTCATACGAAATAGTGCATTGA
Organism: Capsicum annuum; assembly: GCF_002878395.1. Classification (NCBI taxonomy): domain Eukaryota; kingdom Viridiplantae; phylum Streptophyta; class Magnoliopsida; order Solanales; family Solanaceae; genus Capsicum; species Capsicum annuum. Next base: position 122,820,377 of record NC_061113.1, read on the forward strand.
GATTATCCACGTATTTTCATTCAGACTTTTCCATAACAACTCATAATATAAATGATTCAAAATTAAAGAAAAACCTGTGATGAATTAAGACGAACAATAACGCAAGAAAGTCGCTATCGGATACTTCAAACCGTGAACTCTTGTGCTTCTCTCCTTTTTTTTTTTAATCTGACTCTGTTTTTTCTCTCCATCTTTTTCTGCCTCTGGTTTATGTCTGATAAAGTGTCCGATAGTCTATAGAATATTACGTAACTTTTGTTTCTTGTTGGGTTGAGGGAGTTCTCTTGTGGGAGGAAACAGTTGAACAAACTAAGATTCAGATAGGAGTGGAGGTAGTTGGGTAGATTTAGGATTATACTGCTCTTTTTTTAATATAAATAATAAAAAAAAAATATTAATTAATTAATTTTTATATTTAAAAAAATATAATAAAAATTTGTAATAATCTAAAATAAATATAATTAAGAGAATAATAAAATTACTAGCCTATTTATTAAAATTAAAAGGGAAATATATATATTTTGAATTTTTGTATTATTTTAAAAACAAAAATAAAGATACAAATAAAAAATAAAAATATCCCAAAAATATTATTATTAATATATATATATATATATATATATATATATATATATATATATATATATATATTCAACCAAAACTTATTAAAATTTAAATAAAAGTTAAAATAAATATGAACAAAAATAAAAATAATTAATATCAAAAAAAAAAAGGTAAAATTCGGAGAGAATCAAAAATCACGTATCTACAAAAGGCATTTCCGTAATTTCACCATCCAAGGAATTTCTATTGACTGAAGCACTCCTGCCTTCTCAGACCTTATTCAAAATATCCTTATTATTTTTATCATGGTGCAATTCTTCATCCTGTCTAGACTAGTTCTTTGTTCTACGTGAGTTACGTGAGGATTTTTTGGACTGTCGCCTAGCTCCAACGCCAACGAATGATGCCAAATCTTTCCTTGCAAGTGAGGACATCTTTTTACCTTCTAGGTACTCAGAAATTGCACGAGAATACGCACAAATGGGGCAGTAAAAGTTTCCTCCATCATCGAAGCTGGGAACAGAACCCAAGCAGCTCTGATGAGCCACTAACAGGCAGGTGTTCAAACTGCAAATCAACAGTTGCCCGCCTTCATTACATTTCACACAAAGTTTGAGCTCTCTACCATTTTCAGTTGTCAAGGGATCTTGACCCTGAGTGCAGTGAGAGCTAATAAAATAGTTTCTCTTTGCAAAAAGGCTAGTCTTTTCATTGTGATATTCATCACCGCTAGAAAACTCAGGCCCATCACTTTCCACTGTATTCTTTTTGGCTCCTTCAGGAAGCTCATCTTTGAATAAATTTCCCCCATTGCACTCCCAATTAATGCGAGAATCCTGATGAATTGCTTGCTGTGATGAACCACTTGATGTTCTCAATTCATCACAAGCTTTGCTGCTACTTCCAACATTTTGGATCTTTTCCTCTGAAATCATTATTTCAGGCAACGGGTCATCATGACTACTGGTACCAATGTTCTGTCTAACCACTTTTGATGCAGGACCCTCATAGCTATCATCCGAGCCCCCAACAAGAGCTCCATTTTCCAAGTTCCCTTTTTGGACAATAGCTTGGGGAATTCGTGCAGACAACTCTATTGAAACACCATCTCTTTGAGATGATTCAAAATCATGAACAGCATCGCCCCTGGAACTAATGGAACTAATGACTTGCTGCTTAAACCTTTTGGAGGCCTTTATGCAAGTATCAGACCCGTTCTCTAATATGGGTTCAGTTTCTTCTCTGTTCTCCTTCATGAATAGTAAAGGCATCAACCTCCTCTTAGAAGGCATCAGAGTCCTAGGTTGATTTTCTTGCAGGCCATTCATCTTGGCCCCCAAACAAAGAGTTGCATTCCCACTTGGTAAAACATGTTCATGTTGTGCATCATCTACTTTTACTTCACAACTCTGCTTAATGCCATCAGAATCAACAGAATTAAATCGATCTCCATCTCTGAAGTGACTGCCGACCTCCAATACGCTCTTTGCTTTCAAAGATGTAGAAAGAGGATTGGTAGTATCTACAGTATCCTTGATCTGATTGTCAAGCAAATCCAAGACAATCAGACAGGTAAATTGCAAATGCACGAACTTGTTCACATATAAATTTAGATTAGCTCACCTGTTGCAAAGCACATTTTGGCAAGCAAGATCTTTTTTTGGTGATAAATGGCTGAAAATCCCATTTCGACAACTCTGGCCTAGACGTTTTTTGATCTGATGAAACCTGGTCAAATATACACACGATGCAGATTTAAGCTTGTGAAAAACAAATATAGGTTGGCCCGTGTAACGAATTAGTTAAATGGCAGAAAAAAATCATCTATATAAACTGAGTTATTGAACCATGTAACCCAACCTTAATAAGTTAAACTGAGGTACTTACCCCCAACAATAAGTGGCGGAGGACATCTTCACAGCACACTGATTGATCAAATTCAATTTTATCACCGGGAACTGAAGCATCATTTTTTGCATTTGAGTTTTCCTGGACAGACAAGGTCTCTAAAACTCTCAAGGAGACAAGCTCCCTTGCATTTCTCCCCACATCATCGGAGATTTCAGGAATCCGCTTAACCAAATCTGTTATGCATGAAACAGAAAATCAAAGCACCCATTATTACAGTTGATACAACAGCTTTTGTCACAAAGTAATTGTAAATTCACACATACCAATGAGTAAAGATGTGTCTATCTCATTGGAAGTTGCCAATGTTTCGATCACCCATATCCATGCTAGATTTGATGTGCTATGCTTGGTATCCATGAAGGCTGTTGGAGTGCTTCCGAGATTATATATTTGATTGTCCATCTACCTTACATTTATGTTATCCCATAGAACAGTTTAGCGCAAAGACAGAAGACATAGAGGTGCTATAAATAGACAACACAACCAGGGAACAGTACACCTATATGAAATTTTTAAATTTGCATAATGGATGTAATAAGATGAGTACTTGAAGTGCAAAGTTCATCGACATAAAGCATGAAGCGGAGAAGTGAAGATCGAGTCATTCAGAACAAAAGAAGTTTCAAGTATCTTGACTCTATTATCTAAGGAAACACGGAGATTGACAATGATGTCCCACATAGTATTGGAGCAAGGTGGGAAAAATAGAGCCTCGAGTCTGGAGTACTGTGTAATAAGGATGTTGTTACCAAGGTTTAAAGGTAAGTTCAATAGAGTGGTAATTAGACCACACTGTTGTATGGCGCTGAGTGTTTGCCAGTCAAGAACGTACATGTTTAGAGAATGAAGCATAGTAGGAGAGATAAGATTAAGAACGAAGTTATACAGGACAAGGTGGGAGTGACCTCAATGAAGAACAAGATGATTGAAGTGAGACTGAGATGGTACAAACATGTAAAGAGGAGGTACGCAGATGCACTCGTTAGAAGGTGTGAGAGGTTGTCTATAGCAAGTTTTAGCAGAGATAGAGGTAGGCCGAAGAAGAACTAGGGGAAGGTGATTAGACATGATATGGCACGTCTTATTACTGAGGACATCACCCTAGATAGTGATACAAGCATAAAGAGTACAAGGTTTACAAGGTCTTGTAGAAGGTTCAAGCTTCGGATTGTCAAAGGATCCAGTCTCGGATTTGCAAGTGCTTGAAGACCTTTTGGAACCATTACAAAGCCTTGTCCAAGTGAAGAAAGGAGGAGGTTCCTTACACTCAAGAGGCGCCTTTTACTAAGGGCATGATGGACTTTTTACGCTCGAAAATAACACTCCATAGGAGCCCTTTTCTAAGCCCCTCATTAAAGGCATTTTTGTCATTCGGTTGATGAGTATAAATAGACCCTTTAGCTTGTATTTTCCTTAAGACTTTGATGAAATTGGATATTACTCTTATATTGTAGTTTTAGTCTCTAGTTTTAGCTCTTAGAATCTGAAAATTGGTCCAAGAACATTTGAAGTTAGGGTTTCACTTGTTTTGGATAATTTGGCAAGAAAGGTATACTTGAGGAAGTGTTTCCTTTGGGTCACCTAAGAGGAAGGTTTGAACTCTTATTTATGAGGTGTGTTGAAGATTTTGAAACATCTTCTAGGAGTAAGGGTTTTTCTATCTATCCATTAATTTCAAACATTCTTCTTCATCATCTCCATTCTATGTGTTGTTTTCTCTTAATTTGGTTGCTGGAATTTGCATCTTAGTAGTCAATTTTGTGTGTTTGGTAGTCTTTAGGCTATCAGATAGGGAAGTGCGGAGGTCGAAAATTAGGGTAGAAGAATGATAGGTAGTCGACTGATACGTCAGGCTTTTATGAGGGAGAAGCAAGGGATCAGTCTCCTCTTCTTCGTATTTAGTAGTTAATAGACACACAATATCTTAATCTTGATTTTTCACTACTACCAGTTGCTTCATTTGCTCTACGTATCTTGTTATTGTGATACCCTTATTTTCCTTTCAAGGCTACTTTGATTAAACTTTTCTGAGCAGAGGATATATAGGAAATGGCCTCTTTACCCCCTCCCCTCCCCCCCCAACCCCTGCACCTATAAAAGGGAAGCCCGGTACACTAAAGCTCCTGCTACGCGCAGGATCCGGAGAAGGGCCCCACCACAAGGGTGTATTGTACGCAGTCTTACCTTGCATTTCTGCCAGAGGCTGTTTCCAAAGCTTGAACCCGTGACCTCCTGGTTACATGGCAGCAACTTTACCAGTTACTCCAAGGCTCCCCTTCACCCCTGCTCCTATAACACCCCGAAAATCTAAGCCTAGATTAGAACCATGCTTCAAGTGCACATAGAAATAAAACTTCATATTTTGATAGTATGAGAAATGATTTAGACATGTATTAAGGCCACAAATAACTCCTAGCTCATAGATAAGTCAAAACCTCCCTGACCGATTGACTTCTTGTGAAGTATCTTGCTACAGTCAACTTCAAACGAGCATAATTCCTATATTGTGAAGTATTTTTAAGCTCAAGACCCACCAAATGATAGATATTTTAGTCATCTTTCCAACACATCCAGTTTCGCCTTAATCCGATATCGGAGTAAAAAGTTTGCTCAATTTACCAAAAGGTGTTTGTCTGCATGAGTGTGACAGCTCGGGTGATGGACCATCACACCAGCGACGACTAGTCAGGCCAAACCATCAGTCTTACGCAATAAGACCAAAATTTGGTCATTTTACGACGATTTGAGTAAACCGCCAGGCGAGACTATTCTACGCTGGTATAACACAAAGGGGGCCTTTTGGTCTTTTCCAACTCTTTTAACAATAAAACTATGTCATTTAAGCTATCCTAAGACTAAAACATAAGGATAAAACGCCCCAAATTCTCCATTAACTCAAGATTAAGTCAACACATAGAGAGAAAATAGAGAAAGAGGCGATTTTCTTCTCCCAAGAGAAAATTAGAGTTCAACTCCAAAAATTTCATCAAGATTTTCAACCTCAGGTATGTGTGATTTCATCAATGGGTTTCCTTTCACCAATTAGCCCCATAGTAAACTCATTCCCCAAGTTTAATTCACCCTTCAAGCTTAGGGTTTCCATGTAAAGTGTGAATTCCTTTAGTTTTCAGTTTCTTGCTTTGACTAAACCATAAATATACGTTTTCCATAAATTTGAGCATCCTTCCATACTCATGACTATGAAATTTCATTATAGTGATAAATTCTTGATTTTCGACTTGAATTATGAAATTTCGTATTACGTTCAAATTGTAGTATTATCGTGATTAGTTACATTCTTCAGAGATGGTGGGTTATGAACACCAGATGACCTAGGATTTCATGCACACACTAATGAGTGTAAGATCCTTCAGCTTACATGATATTGAATACTTTCATATTATGCATTTATTTTCAATTTTCCAAATATTACTATTATTGAGCATTTGCAGTTATCAGTGTCATTCAGTTGGGAGTAGTACTTAGTACCGAGCGGACGCAAGGATGAAGGCTAACCCATCAATTAGGTTGAGGCCTTTAGTAGAAGACCCTAAGTCCCAGAACTACGTGCCACCGTCGGTTCTAAAGGGTCACCCATCAGACCAAGCTTGACACCTTAGTCCTTTCGGACATCAGTTTAGTGGTTCCACCTCAGTCCGAATTTGCACCCTTGGCAAGGTACTGAACACTCATCCAAATGGGCTTACAGGTTGGACCCCGGTTAGCTCAGATTGGGGTATGTCGACTCATGGTAGCTCCTACAATCCACAGCTCATAGTTCAAATACATCAAATACAGATACTTGCATGACCTCGTATTCAGTTGTTCAGCTTATCATGCGGTACATGTTTATTACTTGGCCTTGCATCAGTTTATCATGTCACATGCATCATACTCCGCCTATACCAGTTATTTCCTATCTCACATACTCAGTACATTCAAAGTACTAATTGCATACATTCTTTTGCGCTATATTATCTTATAATATAGGTTCTGACGTTCAACATCCAGATTGTGCTTAGTATGATTACGCACTACATCAGCAGCAGTTTTTGGTGATTCCTCATCATTCGAGGGTCATTTATTAGCATTCACTTTCACTAATATACTAGTTTCAGACAATTGGAGGTAGTTGGGGGCTTGTCCCAACAACTCATATGATTTAGAGGCTTTCAGACAAACAGTTATACTTTCAACATATTGATTATGTCAGACAGTCTCAGTTTTGACATCTACTATTGATTTTGCTTTTATTATGATCATGTCATTCCAGTTTAGTTTCCATTCAGTATCTTATTATTTGCTTCAATATTCTTAGTGTTTTACCAGGCCATGGGTTAACTTGGGGTTACTTGTGACTCTGAGCACCATGTTGCGACTAGGGGGTGGTCTCGAGTCGTGACAAACTTGGTACCAGAGCATAATGTTTAAAGTGTCCTAGGGTGTAGAGTCTTGTTCATGGGTGTGAAGCGTGTCACAATTATGAGTGAGAGACTACGAAACGTCTTAGGAAAAATTTATTATTTTAATGTTCATATCGTGCGATAGAGTGTGAACGCTATTAAAACCTTCTTCAAACTCGTTCTCTACACATTTACAGAATATACCTCCCAAGAGAACTAACGAAATAAGGAATGGAAATGGCAATGCTAATGAGAATCAGCAAGCACTACCAGCTCCAGCAAACCCTCTAAATGACTAAGTCTCACATGTCGAATTCAAGGCTGCTTTCACAGCATTAGCCCAGCGTATGACCACCCAGAATACCCAGCAGGTTGTTGCACCCTTCAACTCAACAGTGAATACGGCAGAAACTAGAGTTTGAAAATTCACTTAGATGAATCCTTCGGTATTCTTTAGGTGTAAGTCTGAAAAGGATCCACAAAAGTTCTTGGATAGTATTCAAAAAGTTACTGAAATCATAAGTGTCACTCCAACTGAAAGTGCTGATTTGGTTGCTTATCAATTGCAAGGAGTGGATCAAACTTAGTTCAAGCAATGGAAGGATGATAGAGGTGCAAATGCAGGATTAGTAGAGTGGGATAAGTTTGTTGTTGTGTTTCTGGACAGGTGCTTCCCACTTGAGTTAAGGGAAGCCAAGGTGCAAAAATTCATAAATCTGAAGAAGGGAAACATGAGTGTGAAAGAGTATTCTCTTAAGATCACTAAGTTAGCAAAATATGTTTCGGCTATGGTTGCTGACTCTAGGACCCGAATGAGCAAATTTATGTCAGGCGCTTCTAAGGTGTGGTCAAAGAGTGTAGAACTACTATGTTGGTTAATGAGATGGACATTTCCAGATTGATGATTCATGCTCAACAGATTGAAGGGAAGAAAATCAAGGAGAAGGAAAGGGAGAGTAAAAGGGCCAAAACATTAGCTTTAATTTCTCTCAGCAAAGGTTAGATGTTGGAAATCATTCTCAGTTCCACCAAAAATCTTCAGCTCTAACCCCATCTTCTACTAGTGCTCCAGTGCCCAAGTTCAGGCAGGATAACTGAGATAGAGCGCCATGGTTTAAGTCACAGGGTAGTGTGAATAGTGTTCATACGAATCCAGTTTGCAAGAAATGTGGTAGGAACCACAAGGGTAAGTGAATGGCGGGTAGTTATAGTTGTTTTGGGTGTGGCAAGTCAGGCCACAGATTGAGAGAATGTTAATGGCTTCACAGAGAGGTAGGGATGTTCGTCAGCGAAGTCAATCTAACTGTTTAGCAGCTCCAACAGGTCGCCCGACTCAGCAGGGTGCCTCATCTAGCACAGATGGCGGACAGAATCAAAATAGGTTCTATGCCATTCAGACTCGACAGGATCAGGAGGGTTCTGCAGATGTGGTCACTGATGTGGTCACTGGTACATTGCAAGTTTTTCATATTCATGTTTATGCTTTGTTAGATCCCGAAGTCACACTTTCCTTCGTGACTCCCTATATAACAGTAGACTTTGGTGTCAACCCGAAATCCTCTCAAAACCCTTCTCAGTTTCTACTCGAGGCAATAATTCAGTCATAGCCAAACGGGTATACAGAAATTACCCAGTCACAATACCCCAGAAAGTCACCACAGTCAATCTTGTAGAGTTAGACATGACAGACTTTGATGTTATTCTTGATATGGATTGGCTCCACTCTTGCTATGCCTCAGTTGATTGTAGAAACGGAGTAATCCAATTTCAATTCTCGAATGAGACAGTCATAGAGTGGACAGGTAGTAAACCTGTCAATTGGGTTGTGGGCCGTCTCGGCCCGATTAACCCAGTTGAGTTTGTTTATTTTTGAAATATAACAGAGAAACCATAATACAGGAGAAATATTTTTTCTAAAGTAGGTCCTATTGCACATGGAATGCAAGTTTAATGACGTGAGGCGGGAGAATGAGGTAGTAGTGAAGCTGGAATCACAGGAGGTAGGTAAGAGGGAGAGTTTCAAGTATCTCGGGTCCGTGATCCAGAGTAACGGTGAGATTGACGAGGATGTCTCGCACCGTATTGGGGCGGGATGGATGAAGTGGAAGCTCGCGTCGGGGGTGCTGTGTGATAAGAAGGTGCCGCCTAAGCTTAAAGGCAAATTCTACAGGGCGGTAGTCTGTCCGGCCATGTTGTATGGAGCGGAGTGTTGGCCAGTGAAGAACTCCCACATCCAAAAGATGAGGGTGGCAGAAATGCGGATGTTGCGCTGGATGTGTGGGCTGACTAGAGGGGATAGAGTTCGGAATGAGAACATCCGGGAGAAGGTTGGTGTGACACCAGTGGAGTGCAAGATGCGGGAAGCCCGATTGAGATGGTTCGGACACGTGAAGAGGAGGGGCATGGATGCCCCGGTCCGTAGGTGTGAGAGGCTAGCGTTGGATGGTTTTAAGCGGGGTAGGGGTAGGCCGAAGAAGTACTGGGGTGAGGTGATTAGGCGAGACATGGAGCAGTTACAGCTCACCGAGGACATGACCCTAGATAGGAAGGTTTGGAGGACGCGAATCAGGGCAGAGGACTAGGGCCAGCCTGAGTCGCTAGTGTAGGGAACTACGTGGTGGGGGTTTATTCCTGTTAGGAGTCCGTGTCCCATGTTTTATTATGAATCTGTGTGTTTTCCTTTGTTTTAGATTACTTATTGGTGCCGTATTTATGTTATGTAATCTTGTAACCTTGTGCTGTGCTTTACTATGTGTTTGTGTGGTACCGCGTGTCTTGAGCCGGGGGTCTATCGGAAACAGCCTTTCTACTTCTTCAGAGGTAGAGGTATGGACTGCATACATCCTACCCCCCCAGACCCCACCAGGTGGGAATACACTGGGTTTGTTGTTGTTGTTGTTGAGGTCCTATTGCACATCATCCTCCTCATTATAACCACAGTTTCATAGTACGGCATACTTTTCCAGGTAGCAAAGCAAAAGAAATTGCCCTTTTCTACTTTCCAGTTGTGTCAGCAGTAGCTTCTTCAAAAGTTGGTCAAGTACAATTTCATAGGATATTTATTAAAATTTTAGCATGAGGTCCAATAGTTATGCTATTTATTGACTAGATGATGCTAATTGACGTCATTACATTTCACAAAACAAATGTTGGTTACATGTTTAAAAACAATATCATATAAGATTTATTAACAAAAACAAAACAATGAACTTTCACACATTTGAAATGCTTGAAAAAATTAATATTAAAAAAAATGATATGTTACATTTTATTCTTAGTAAAAGAAAAATGAACATGTCATATTAAATTACATGAAAGAGTCAAAAAGACAGAAATACTAGCATGTCTATTTTGAAAATTTTAGGCACAAATAAATCATGGTTACAGTACTTATTCCCCACCATATAACATTTTTATGAGGGTGCCAACCACAAGCTTTCAAAGAGTGTAGTTAAGGTAAGATTAAATCGCATTTTTCTTTTTGGTAAGGATGTAAGAGTAAATGGCATTGCAGTGCCTAAATCCAAAATTCCAATATCTAGGATCAATATTCCAAGAGAACTGCATATGATAGATAAAGCTGTCACACATAGAACCAAATTAGCATGACTGAACTGGAAAACTGCGACCATGATGCAATGGACCAATATCTATCAATGTGAAATGCAAAATTTATAGAATGGTCGTAAGACCAACAATGTTATTTGGGAGTAAATGTTATGCCTCTAAAGTCCAACATATACATAGAATGAGTGTCTCGAAGATGTATGCTGAGATGGATGTGTGATCATACAAGATTAGACAAGATTAAAAAATGACCACCTTCGGTAGAACGTGCAAGTAGAACAATAGAAGATAGTCATGTCCTATGAAGACCTCTAGATGAACCTTTTATAGGTGCAGGACCACGGTTGGTGAAAGAGTTAAGGAGAGACGAGGTTGAACTAAAATCACATGGAAGGTTTTTTACCTAGAATTTTAGGAATCTACGCAAACCTAGTGAAACTAGGGCAAAATTGGAAGAAAATGATCTATTTAGACGATATCAACTAGTTAGGACTAATAGCCTATTTGGCCAAGCTTATTTTTTCCTAAGAGTGCTTTTTTCCTAAAAGTGCTTATTTTTACAAACAGAGGTGTTTGACCAAACTTTTGAGAGAACATAATCGCTTCAAGTGACTAGCAAAAGCTATAAAAATGTAGCTTTTCCCCAAAAGCAACTTTTGCAAAAAATACACTTAGAATCACTCTTAAAAGCTTGTCAAACACTAATTGTTGTTCAAAAGTGCAATTAAACTGTTTTTCATCAAAAGTACTTTTTGGTAAAGCACTTTTCAAAAGAAGTTGATTACAAAATCTTGGCTAAACAGACTACTAGTAAAGGTTACTTTATATCCAATGTTTTCTAGGAGCTTTCGTCTAGTAAGAAGTTTATATGTAAGTAGAAAATATAAAGAACCTCAAGTGCTTTTTATGTTTTATTTAAAATTGAATGAAGCGAACTGGGCATGAGAAGTCATACAGCTAACCCCAATTTGTTTGGGATTGAGACTGTAGTAGTTGTAAATCAAAGAAAACAAGAACTCTTTTGCTATTCAAATTGTTTCTTTTCCGGAAGAAGCATGAAAACACATGGTTTTAGGGCACATACACACATACCTCAAGGGTATGGGACCCTGTGATTAAAAAAAAATAGCATGAAATGAAACATAAATAGAAAACAAAGACGGCCATACCTCAAAGGGGGAACTAGCCAACTATGGCTTGGTGTTGGAGATAGTTGGGAGAATTACAGGTCACCATTGAATATGGAGGACGAAGAGACTGAAATATCACGAACGAGTCGGGTCGGGCAATTGGTCTTAAGGTCTTCGGAAACGGATTTTTTATTTTTTATTTTTGGTAATACGGATTTTAATCTCTAATATGTTAAGAGTTTGACTGCCTTTTAGTTTGAAATTTTTAACTTTCATTAAAAATTCTGCTTTAAACAAAATAATTTTTTCAGCTTTTTCCTTCAATTTATAATACTAGTTTAGGAAACGTGCAACTGTCTCAAGTCAATACAAAAGATCACATACAAAAAATAAATATAATAATTTTCAGGACTAATAGTATTTTAAAATAAATTCATACTTTCATTTTAAAATTAGGGTATGATTTCATATATATTAACAACAAAGGATTATCGTGAATAAACTGAAGGTCAAAAACACACCTAAAGCATCTCCATGTCCTTAATTTTCTACCTGAAATCACTTTTAGTAGTCGCTTGGCCATGAAAATTACTTTTTTCCGGAGTTGGAGTTGGAGTTGGAGTTGAAGATGAAGTTGGAGTTGAAGTTGTGTTTGACCATGTCTTTTTTAAAAAAAAAAAAAATTAAACTTTCAAAAAAAAAAATTTAATATGATTTTATGCCCCTCAACTTTTAAAAATTATCAAAATCACTCAACTACTAATTTACCTACTAACATACAACCAAATGTTGAGAAAATAATTTATATGTCTTCAATTGATAAAATAATTAACAACAAACTAATTATTATGATTGTTATTCTTCTAAAAATTGAATAAAAATAACACAAGCACGAGCTAAATAAATTTATCTAACCATAATCGATTGAATAGAGAAAAATATATTTTGATAAATATGATTGATGGATATAAATATATTTTATATATATTCTTAAATTTGTTGATGAAAATTCTTAATTACTTTCACTTGAATTAATTATTTTATTGAATCTGGTCTTTTTTAAAAAAATTACGGATGACTTATTTCTGAATAGATTAGTGCTAATTTTTTACTTTTTCTTTATTGATGATATTGATTTTCCTTGAATATTATTGTATCGTAAATATGCATGGATACGTTATGTTTGATATGCGACTTTATTGACGACTTTTTAATAATTTATTAAAATCATAATAGCCATTATATGACATATACAAAAAATTAGAATGGCAAAAAAAAATATTAAATTTCTCATTTTCTGCCGTAGATTGTCATTTATTATATTTTACTTCACGTTAGTAAATTTTGGTTAAAAGAAAAAAAAAATTAGAATATCTGTAACAATTAAAAATGATGTTGTACCATAGAAAATAAATAATAATTTTTTTCTTGGTGGTTGGTTGTAGTTATAAGAATGGTTTGTGTAAAAATTTAAAGATTGGGATATATGTAAAATAATGAAAGTTGGAAATGAAAGTGAAAAATTGTGAAAACAACAGAAAGTTGTTTTCACTTTTTGGAATCCAACTCCGAAATAATTTTTCAAATTTTTATGGCCAAACACCACAATTTTCGAAAAAGTGAAAAAAAAATCAAAAAAAAAGAAGAAAAAAAATTATGGCCCAACGGGCGCTTAGTTTCTTTAGGTATAAGACTCTCTATATAAAGAAAGAAAAATCTAAAATTAAATAAAAGATTACGATGCTAAAATCTAAAACTAAAACTAAAACTAAATATGATCGTAAAACAAAAAAAAATTATGGAAAGACAACCTACTATGTCTCTTTAATTTCCTAGGTAAGGTTAAAGTTCTATTTCTATTTTTTGTCCAATTCATTCATTCTCTTTAGATTTCTATTACTACATTTTCTTCTACTCCATTGTTTTTGTTTGTTATATATTGATTGTCAAGAACTTAATAGTAGAATCATAAATTCGTTGAAATTTAGTATCTTAATAGTATTATTAATTTTATAGGAAAAAATTAAATAGTTGTGACCTAAGTCTGTGAAATCTCATACTGCAAATCACTATTTCTCTTTTCTCTATCGACAAACAGTTTGAAAATTTTTAATGATGATTTATGAATAAAGTAAACGGTAAAAAAAAATACCTAAAGTATCTCGACTTTTTTAGCTTTGTATCTGAGTTTCACCAACCGCTCTATACATCTAAATGTCAGTGTAAAATAAATTTCATACTACCACTCACTCTTTTATTTTCTCTCTGAACTTGATCTTATGATGATGACTTTATGAATTAAGTGAAGGGTCAAAAATACACCTAAAATATCTTAATTCTTTTTATTTTCTACCTATTTGGCAACGAAGGTCATTAGCCACTAAAGTTTGATGCCCGTGAAAGTCTGACACTCTGAATGCAGTCCATCTTAAGGCACCAGTCCCTCCATTATGACCGAGATCAAGACATGATCAGCTTGTCCCTTGACAACAACACTGGCAATAACCTCAACACCAGTTTCAGAAACCAGCTTGACATTAACACGTGCCTCAAAATTTGCATTCTACAAGCATAATAGGGTAGAAACATAGGATCAATGAACAAATACTCTAAAAGTATTCATAATACAAATACAAGAGATTTATACATCTAAATGATTGTCTAAAATATATTATAGAATCTCATATGACAAATCACTCTTTTGTTTTTGTCTATCGACAAACAGCTTGAAAATTATTATGATGGCTTATGAATAAAGTGAATGGTAAAAATACACTTAAAATGTCTTGATATTTTAGTTTTCTACCTGAATTTTAACCAAATACTTTATACATCTAAATGATCGTCTAAAACAAATTATGAAATCTCATACTACAAATTACTCTTTCCTTTTTTCTCCATGGACAAAAAATATAAAAATTATTATGATAATTCACGAACAAAGTGAAGGGTCAAAACCACATTTAAAGTATCTCGATCTTTTTAATTTTATTAACTGAACATTCACCAATCGCTTTATACATCTAAATGATCCTCTAAAGCAAATTATGAAATCTCATACTATAAATCACTTTTTTCTTTTTATCTATGAATAGGCAATGAAAATTATTATGACGATTTATGAAAAGTGAAGAGTAAAAAACACACATATATAGAAAAGAATGATTTTGTTATTCATGTTCAATAAACACTATAATTTAAAAAAAACAAAAACAAATCTTTTTCTTCTTCATCTTCTCTTCTTTTTTTTTTTTGTATTTAAAATATACATCTTCTCTGTTATCCCTCATTGAATGCCTTACAACATTCTAGCTTTCTCGGATTTGCCTTTTTTTTCATCTAAAAGAAATTAATATGCAATGTTGTGAGAAAGATAAGGGGAGAAAATAGCAACTTTCCCTTGAATCTATTATCAAACATGCTTCTCTGCCATGTGAGGCAACACCACATTTCTGCATAACAAATTTATAGTGATGTGAATATAACAAAGATAACATGAGATGCCTATTTTTTCAATGGCGTGAATGAACAGGTGGATGTTCAAGAAAAATCCTAGCAATTATAGTAGCCTACAAGCACAACTACCATCGGCAACAACAACAACATATACATACCCGTACAACTTACCTACCCTCTACTATGTTTATATGGTAAGAGATTGTTTTCGATAAATCCTCGACTCAAGAAATAATAATAATAATAATAATAATAATAATAATAATAATAATAATAACAAAAAATAAACCAACAAAATTTATCAAAAAAAAATCATACTTATTTGAGATGACTAGATACTATGAATAAAAACAATAAATAAGACTTAATTAGACTTGACCAATGCCATTGGTTGCATCCTCTTTATCAATAATAAGACTAACCTAAAACATAAACCATATATCTTTTCTTTTACCATGAATTCCTTAATCATTAGGTTCTTGTAACACTTCTTACTAATATATCTTTTCTTTTACCATAGACTTTACAATTTCATAATTATCAGTTCTCTTAATATTTATTATCATATATTTAATTTTAAGATACCTTAAATAAATTATTCAAAAAAAAAACACAAAAAAATAAAAAAGGAAAAAAAAATTCAAGGACGTGTTTTATATGAATTAAAATCAAAGTCCTAATAGTAAGGAAATAAATTAAAGACTTACGTGTTTACTATGGACTAAAATCAAAGTCCAAATAGTTTGAAAATAATTAAAAGATTATTTTTAAATATTAAAAAATATTTTTATGTATTAGAAAAAAAATGCAAAGAATATTTTATCTACTATGACGAAGTTTTTTAATAAGAACAAAAGTTCAAATCACATTTTTAAAAATTGTAGATGTAGATGCAGAAGTAGATAGCTTAGATTGTAAATGTAGAAGTAGATAGCAATATGTAGATTGTAGAAGATAGATGTAGATGTAGATGCCTCACAAGTAACCATATATTGAAAAACTTACGTGGTGTTTGGAACAGCTTGCACGCACCTCGACTAATTTCACATGATACTTGTCACCTCCCCACCAGCAACAAGTACCTGGTAACTCTGTTCACCAAGTCTAGAATAGATGAGAAGAAATCACCTAATGTTTGTTTCTGTTGGAAATTGAACCTGAAATCTCATGATGCTCAACCCAACTTCATTGATCCACGAGGTCATACCCTTGGGTGCACAAATAACAAACTTTTAAAAATTAAAAGAAACTGGTGAAACTATTGCATAATGCATACTAATAAAGTGAGATAAATATGTACTCACATAATCCTTTTCTTTATTGCATGTAAAAAGGTTTTACTCGACCTTTTTTTTTCAAAAAAATAAAAAATAGTTCTCTTCAAAATAAAAAAGCTATAAAAATACCATAGAGAACAATAATTTTTCTTAGAAAGGATTCATCAAAAAAAAAAAAAAAAAGCTATGAAAGGTTTCAAGGCAGCTACAATTCATTATCTAGCTACTACATCTTCAACAATGACATATTCATATTATTATATTCATACTCTTACACATCAAAATAATGCTATATTTATTATTCTCTAAACGTTGTTGAAGTTGTGAATTTATAATTTAATATTGGCTCTAACGTCATCTTTGACAAACGAAATGTTTGAATTACTTATCATAGATCAATAAATTATATTAATGTCTGAATCACTACCATAGATTCAAAAAGCAAAAAAGAATATTGACTTGACTTACTTGTAGCTCCACTTTTCTTTTGGCTACAACAAAAATTGAATAAGAACTATAACAAAACGCGATTAACATGCTAAACTCAAAAATAACTGCAACAATAGTAAAAAGAACACAAACTTTATTTGAATCATCTACCATAAATTCAAAAATGACATGAATGTGTATGAATTCTACCATAGGTCAAAAAAGAAAAAATAAAATATTGACTTGACTTACTTGTAGCTTCACTTTTCTTTTGGCTACATCAAAAATTGAAGAAGTACTACAATAATATTAAAAAAAAAGAAAAGAATTAGTTAACTAGTTGAAAAAAAATCAATTAACAGACTAACCTCAGGAACATCGAACTGCAACAATATTATAAAACAATTAGTAAACTAATTTGGGAAAGAAGAACGCCAATTAACATGTATACTAACCTCAATAGGTTTCACAACTTCTATACTATATTTGTGTTTGAGTGTAAATATATAAAGATTGATATTGGAGATTTTCTTTTAATTTATTTTTTTTAAAACAATTAATATGCTAACCTCATATGTTTCAATGTCTACTTCTCTTGGTATAGGTATTTGTATGGATATCAAAGTAAATAGAAAAGCACGCAAATTAGGTCAGCCACCCTTTTACCTTGGGAGGAAATTTTCACCCTAAAAAATTTATGCCCAAATATATATTTAAATTTTTTTTTTTAGAAAAATTCATATAATCATAAATATTAGGAAAAATAGTAAACAGACGATTTTGTCTTGAACAAGATTAGAATAGGGATGTGGCTTTGCATAAGCAGTGTCGTTCCAAATTTGTATTGTTTTATTGAATTTGTAGACAAAATTTGTGATTTTTTTTGTTAGAACAGGATTAGGATAGGGTTGTGGCTGTGCATTAGCAGTGTCGGTCCAAATTTATATTATTTTATTGGATTTGTAGTCAAAATTTATATTGCTTTATTGGATTTATAATTTAAATAGAATATACGAAAAGATGATTTTATCTAAAAGAAAGACTTTTAATGAAGAACAAAAAGTTCAAACATGATTTATAAGGTCTTTCACACTTTTAAGATAATAAATATATAATAAGTTTTGTCCCTTAACAGACTCCAAAAAGACATGAGATGAATTATAATTACAATAGATCATTGCGATTATTTTTGGAAAAAATAAAGCAATCACTAGGAGTTCTTTTTTTTACTATGAATGTTGTTATTAAAACAATCACTGTATGAGTCCCTTTTTAGTTTTGTATCAAAGGAGTTCGTAATACAAATCATATAGCCAAAAATAAAATCTAATCCTATTTTTGTCTATTTTAAAATCCTTCTATAAAAGAAATTACAATTTCAAGATTTTCTTCACAACTTTGTCATAGCTTTATCTTCAATCTCTAGGATTACAATTTCAAAAATCTCTTCACAACTTTGTTGTAACTTTGTCTCTAATCTCCAGGTCATAGCTTTGTCTTCAATCTCCAAGGATTGCAATTTCAAGGTTCTCTTCATAACTTTGTTGTAGCTTTGCCTTCAATCTCCAACTTTATTTGTTGTTATTTGTTTTTGTGTCGCGTCCTCTTCAACAACTTCAACTTTGCCTAATGTTTATATATACTTACAATTTCATTTGTTTATTCTTTTTTCTATAATGGCATAGCTAAATAAACAGGAGTCCCGAGTTACTTGCACATGTAAAAATCAAAGTGAAGATATTGAGTCAATTGCAAGCAAAATTGCACAACCGAAATTGCTAGACTTTCTCAGATATATGCTCTTTTCAAAACTCAATCCCTGTTCATATACTTAGATCACCTAAAGTTGCATAAATTAAAAATACAGAATCAGTGTATATATGACATCAAAACTATGTCTAGAATATTTGAAAACAATCTCTAAAAGTTTGTTGTGGGGGGTGAATCAAATCATTTTGTATGGGTAGAGTATATGTAGCATCCTCCAAGACTAGCAAAGTCTAGTGATTTCAGGTTTAAGCATTCATTTTTCTAAAAGGCTTAAAAGGCATTAAAGCAGAGAGATAGACTCAACGAAGAACTCAATAGATTACACATCAAATGTGCATTAGAATATGAGCAACAGGCTAAGTTAATAAGGTGAATCCCAAGACATTAAATAATAGAGACAACATTCAGATCTAAGGATTGAGTTTATCTATATTTTCTACTAAAACTTTGAGGAAGAGTCTCAATAGACTACTTGATCATTTTCTTAGGAGAAGGCCCGAAGATATTGGTTTAATATCAAGTAATTTGAAGGCAATGAACTTATTCAAATGACCAAAAAATAAAATCTACCATAATGCAATCAAATGTCTGTACAATTCAAAGTCAACTATGAATTAAAAAAAAGTAGCAACAATTCTAAAGTAAGACTTTATCAAACATGCAACAATTGAAGAAGAAAATTCACGTTGCTTTTGGCTATTTAATAATTGGATATTTTGATTAAATAATAAATTATAAAGAGCAAAATTTTATCAGACATTTTCTACATTCGAGGATTCACCCAGATTGACACGAGAATCACTGTTCCTGCAGTACTTACTGTTATACTTTTTTTTTTTTTTTTCATATGGCGATCTCACCTTTCTCATACTTTTTTTCCCAGCTGACGAGTGGTGATTTTACCACTCAATCTCACTCAACATTCGTGTACATTACCTTATTTTGAAAGAATAAATGAGACATATTCGTGAGTAAATGCACTAATATCCACTCTTTGCAAGTACAGAGTTGAAAAGATAGAAAGATAATGATCAAAAGGGAGCAGGAAAAGTGCAGCTGAAGACTCAAAGCTGTCGCGCCCCATTTTCCTCGCAGAAGTGACCATTCTTTTTGGAATTTTTTTGAGGGAGAGTGTGAAGAGTCGCCACCTAACGAATTAAGGTACGTTAGGACACCGGTCTAAGCCAACTACAAACCTATTTTGTTGTTTAGTCTTAATTCACTAGAAAATCGGGTAAGGGTTCAAATTACCTCAAAAGGAAGGACTTAGACACCTTTCGAGGTTCATAAAGGTGGTCCCCGGCAGATTTCATATTTTACGTGCGGCTTCTACGAGATCAAATAACGGTCTCATGTTTTATTAATTTAAATGTTAACTAAGTGATAAAGTAATTAATAAACAAATACATGTTATTTCTAATTGTTGATTATCTAAGTGATAAAATCGGTAAAACATATAATAAGACAAGCGAGGAGAAAAAAATGACATAATTTATAATAAAAGGGGAATGCTTATAAAATAAACTACCCCAAATAAATAAGCATGTAAGGTAAATAAAAGAATGAAAAGAATTTATCAAATCAGACAAAGAAATGCTTTTGGTCTCATTCAGATTAGAACCCCAACTTGTTTAATCATCATCCAGATTAGAACCCCAACTTGTTTAATCATCATCTGACTCACCGGTCGAACTCTTAGACAAGTCATATGTCTTACCTTTAATGTCTATTGGAGATCCTCACTTCCGAATGACTACCCTCCCACCCCACCTAGGCTGAATGTCAAATCTAAAGGCATTCTAGTACAAGGATAAAACTAACGTTTTTAGTATTTCCTAATCGTCCATGTCCATGAGGCATTGGACTTTGCTATATTGGTTTTGTGGTCTAGACAAAATAAAGCTATGTTGCCTAGGACTCAAAATGCGTCACACATTAGACGCCAAGTAGCAAGTAATGTCTCACGTTACCCCTTGACTATTATTAAAGAGATGATTAATGTGATTAACATGCAAAGACAAAAAATAGCTATTTTTCGTGCCATTAATCTATAGACATGATATCTAAGTGCTCAACAAGTGTGTGTGACAAAATATAACTCTGATTCATGAATGTAACAATGTGTTATCTAGTTTTAAAAAGAGGGCATCAAAAGTGTGGTAAATGTGTCAAAGAATTGTGCTCACGAATTTCATGTGCAAGTGTTATAAACTAATGAGAATATAACAAAACATTGAAAGTGCATTAACATGCTAAGGAACACAATGACGTACTTAATCTAGTGTTTAACATAATGAAAATGCTCAAAAATCTATATTTTAACATATTGGCAATTATGCCAAAAGTGCAAAAATTTTATATTAATACGCTGGAAAGTGCAATAACATGCTTAATATGCCTAAAATCTATATTTTAACATGCTAAAAATTAACATCCTAAAAATTATACTAATGCACAGTAATTTCATGTTAACATGCTGAAATTGCATCAATAGGCCGAAAAATACAATAACATACTTTATCCACAATTTAATATGCTGAAAATGCTTAAATTAATGTTTAAACAAGCTGGTAATTAATTGTTTTATGCAAAAATGCAGTTTTAACAGGCTGGCATTTAATTGTTTTATGCAGAACGCAATTTTAACACGCTGAAGAATATATTAATGCACAGGAATTTTATGTTAACAGGCTTAAGTTTTAGCATGCTGTAATCTATATGATAAAAATATACAATGGTATACCTAATCTCAAATATTTAAACTTGATATACTGAAACCGTATTAATGCACAACGGTTCAGAATTGTGTTTTCATACCATGTCATGTGACGATATAATTAAATGTAATGTTTGACATGCTAAAACTCTTTAATCTACAGTTAGTCAAGCTGAAAACACTTGGATGTGATTTAATATCCTTGATATGCTAACATGTTAAAAATGCATTAATACACTTATATTCCATTTTAATATGTCAACGTGCTAGAAAATACATGAACATTCTTAATAGTAATATTCAACATGCTAACAGATATATTAATATGTAGGGACTTAAATGTTGACATGCTCAAACGTGGTTAAATTCGTGTTAATATACTGCAACATACCATAACAGTTTAACCTAGTATTTAACATGTTTAGCAAGTTGAAAGGTATATTAAACACAGAAGTTAATGTTTATATGCTAAAAACATCACCATGCCTAGATTTGTTTTACTATGCCTAAATTGTGTTGGCGTGCTAAACATGCAATGACATGTTAATAAGTTATGGCTTACATGTTCAAACGCTTCGAATATTAGGTGATTCATATAGCACATAATACACATAAAATCCTAAGTTGTGCCTACCTATACTATTCACAAAGCACACGAGTCCATAACGTCGTACTCGTTTTAACCTCAGGTAAAAATAGGGTATGACAGAATGACGACTCTGCTGGGGATGATGAGACGTTCAAACCATGATTGACTCGATTTTCAATCGAGGGAAGTATTTTACATTTTTTGTATATGATTAAATTCTTTACCTATTATTACACTGCAAATTATGTGAATTTGCTCATAAATTCTTTACATTTTTTTATCATGCTTAGTTTAGGATTTTTATGCTTTATTATGTTATTTGTTTTACATATTTTATATCATGCTATGTGTGAAAGGATGCAAGCCAAATCCAAACTTGCGTTCCTTATTTGTTTGAATAACACTACTTGTTACTGCTTTATCACTTGCATTTTTCTATCGAGTCTTTGGCCGTACACATTTCAAACACTGTGGTACACGCGAGGGGTGTACTGCACTCCTCCGAACCTTCTTTGGATTTCTTAGTTTCAGAGTCGGTGCAGTTAGGTTAGTGCACCTTCTCGCAAATATTCAATCCCACTCTTGAACATTTAGGGAAAAATCCTACTCTAGTAATAAGTCATATTGCATATACCTTAGGCAGGACGGTCGAAGGTATCGTTTTCGCAACTAGGAAGCCACCCTTTCGTTAGAAGGTTATGAAACCTTTATGACATATTTTGTGTTAGAACTGATTCAGATAATCCAGAAATCGAACATTAATGGATTCAGAACAATCAAATTGGCCTTCTTTTACTCTTCCTTCATTCGCAATCATTTTCACGTTAATAGACATAAAGTATTACCCAAACTCGCCAATATTTGACACCATTTTCACGAATACAGTGTGTTGTTAAAACCCCGCTTCACAAATATCTTTCTCAGAGTCCATGAAATCCGAGTGTTCTAAAAATGCTTTGTTTTCGTTCAACTTTCTCTTCAAGCCCGCAGATAGGAATGTCAGTAAAAGCTCCACCTACGTCTAACTTTTTCTTTTTTGATCCAAACTAGAGTGGAATGTCGTCAAGCATTCTTCCAATGTTTGATTCTTTTTTCTAGTCAACGGACATTAAATATTATTCAAAACTCTACAATTATTTGACACCCTTCTTCAAAACAATGAATGTGGAATATTATTCATCTTCACCCACTTTTAACTCTTTCCAGCCAATGAGCGTGAGGCATTGTCAATACTTCTCCTCCGTTCTATATCTCTACCACAAGATCCTCATTCATCAATAACGAGACTTAAGATACTCACTCTTTTAAAGGCATCATTTTAGCCCACTTCTATCAATTCTTATCGACTATATATGCCTCTTTTAGCCGCCCTTATTGGATACATTCCCTCTTCAAGAAAACTTAAAATTGTTCTGAATCCAAAATGTGTCAAAATCTAGATTCATCTATATCATTTTGTTTGGACGAAGGCCTACCTCTGGCAAAATGACGCTCCACAATATAAGATACGCTTACTTGACGTTGTCTGAATGTGCTTGTCCATCGACATGAACTAACTCTTGAACTTTTATTTGTGCTTGCATTATTCCCCAATAGAGGTTGATTGTGTTGATCGATAGAACTAGCCGACTTAAGCTATATAATGAACACCAATACCATCGACCCGACCAGAAGTGTTCCAACGCTGGCAAACGTATCAGGAATTTTCAAAAGATAAGATAATGAATGTATGCTAAGAACTACACCAAGGAAAGGATCCCACATATCCATCCACGGCTACTCTACCGCGCCCTCTTAATTTTTTATCGCTAGAAACTCCAATACCTAAATGCTATCAGTCAGTACAACCTCCCATAACGACTGTTGGTTTAACAAATCCATCATCCCCATTCACACTCATCACCTCCCATAAATTTCCTCATTGTACCCCACATCCAAATATTGTCACATCTTCTCGTGATATTCAACAAACAAATTATGCTACCTTTCGAGAACCATATATTTCTCCAATATGTGTGATTGAGTCATCCGCTTTCACCATACCTG
Source organism: Capsicum annuum (assembly GCF_002878395.1). Lineage (NCBI taxonomy): Eukaryota > Viridiplantae > Streptophyta > Magnoliopsida > Solanales > Solanaceae > Capsicum > Capsicum annuum. The sequence goes on from NC_061113.1 coordinate 122,844,235, forward strand.
CTAAAAGTAGGTTTTTGATGAATTCAAGGATAAAAGAAGAAGACGACATGATCGTAAACGAGCTCCGTGATCTAAAGCAGGCGATGAAACACCTCCAAGAAACTTAAGTCAGCAATCATTTGGACTACAAAGATATATGTATCTATCCAGATGTTGAATTGCCAATCGGGTTCAAGCCACCTAAGTTTGACTTGTTTGATGGAACTAGGGATCCTCATACTTATTTAACAGCATATTGTGACAAATTGGTCGGGATTGACAAAAATGAGAAGCTCATAATGAAGTTGTTTATTAGAAATCTGTCTGGCGAGGCCCTCGCCTGGTACACCAAACAAGACCCCCGTCATTGGCACAAATAGAGTGACATGGCTAAAGACTTTATGAATCGTTTCAAGTTTAATACAAAAATCGCACCTGATCGACTTACCCTCATTAGTATATAGAAGAAGCTCTCTGAATTATTCCAGGAATATGCTCGACGATGGAGGTCCAAAGCAGGAAAAGTTCAACCACCGATGGATGAAAGTGAATTGACAAAGTATTTTATCCGCAGTCAAAAGGGTGTTTATTTTGAAAGGATAATGTCCACATTGGGGCAGAAGTTTGCTGACTATGTCAAAATAGAGAATTTTATTGAAGAGACGATTAACTCTGGAAAGATTAAGTCGGCAAATAACTCGAGCAGGTCTACTCAGTTAGAGTCCATCGAAGGAGCCAAGGAGAAGAATGAAGAAGAAATATTTGTTATAATACCACACCATTCAATACCTAAATCATCCCAATCACTTGAAAGTCCTGATAATGAACTGATGCAAATATCGAATCATACATTTCATCATGCCTATAATACCCAACAAAATTACCTTCTACCCCAAGCTTCCACATACCAAAATCCACCACAACCATGCGTACCAATCCAATTGTCAGTTTATTAAAATCTAACACCTTTTGCGGTAAGAAAAAATTTAAAGGGTAAGCGCAATCGAAGTTGCACTCAATACGTTGAACCATTGATGCTTTTTGAGAGACTGAGAGATGTAAATTTATTGCGACCAGAGTTGGCGAAGATTCCTAATCCATTACCTAAATGGTTTGATGAAACAAAGCGATGTCCTTTCCACTCTGGAGTTTCAGGGCACGATACTGGAGATTGTAATAGGTTAAGGCATAGAATTGAGTGCTTGATCAAGGCCGGGGCAATCCAATCTGTCGAAGAGCAACTAAATGCAAATAATGATTCGGTGCCCAATGATGAAAATAGAGAAGTGTATATGACATGAGAGATACCATCCTCCACGTCGAGCCAGCGGGGCTTTCATATAAGCCACTCTACAGAGAAACGCTAACTTTAGCGGGAATACGATATAGACGAATCTAAGTTGATCGACTCAAAGACAATAAATAGAGTCCTATATTTGAAGGCATAGGATTTCCTCTAATTATCATGTAACAAAACTACGTTCTGACCTGATTTCTCATGGTGAGATACATAGGCGAATCCTCATCGGGTTCGGTTGTACTTAAGTAGAATCATTAATCCCTTTTTTAATTGGAAATACGTGTGACCTGATTTCCCTCGGCGAGATACGTAGGCAGCCTATATAAGGCTCGGTCCCTTTATAATATAAAAATCTATTTTCCTAATGACGAGCGGAACTTGAACGCGATAGTATCCAGAAAACCTGAAACGATCTATCAAGACTATCCCAAGATACGCAGCGAAGAATCATCGAGAAAATATCTCCAAGAGACTGGGGCAAAATTTTGATGAACGCTTCAAAAATCAACAAAGGTTAGGACGTTCAACTTGGAAATGTTACGACCAAGGTTGATTTGTACCAAACAACACAAGTCATCACAAAAGTTACAAGATATCTACAGCGGACAACTTATCTATAATATCAAAAAAATGCACCAAGGGCCAATACCAAAGAAACTCCCACCACTTAACCAAAGATCTTCTCTACAATTATTGTTAAAAGATACTATCAATCCAAATGCACTGAAATCACATCGACGATCAGCGCAGGATCGAACATTCGTTATGTCAGTCATAATGAGGTCAACCAAATCTTCAGGTGGTACATGCTTATGAAAGAGCCAAAAGAAAATTCTCGTGATGAGGAAAAATAATCGATACCTACAATTCCAAGAAGGATTTCCAAAATATGGTCAAAAGCATTCAAGCTTGGATTATGACTAATACATCAATCGAGGATATCGGTATTTAATATCTGTTTGACACGTGAGCTAGCATATGTTGGCATCGAGGATATCTCATTATCCTATGAATTAGCATCTGAATTAATCAAAAGCACGTGATTCGTCTTTAAGTCGCTATCTGAAAGCGAACGTCATATGAGATTTCCTTGAAATTGATAATTTGAGGATCATCTATAAGTCATATTATTTGAAATGAGATAGTGTGCAAGATTACCTCTGAGTTGATAGTCCATAGGTCATTCATAAGCCGCAATAACATCCTAACCAGATAGTATGCAGGGTTACCCAAAAGTTGATAGTCCAAAGGCTATCCATAAGTCGCAACTAAATCCTTACCAGAGAATATGCGAGATCATCAAATTGGTATGTCCAAGGGTTCGCTATAAGTAGCGTCATATCCAAGATCGATTATGTGCAGGATTACCTAAGGAATAACAATTTAAGAGATATCTATAAGTCATATTGTGTCCAAGGTTGGATGATGTGCAGGAACACCTGAAAGCAAGCAATTAGAGGGATATCTGTAAGTCATCTCTTATCCAAAGTCGGATAATATGCAGGATTACCTAAAGGCTAGCAATTCAAAGGATATCTATAAGTCGCTTCGTATCCAACATCAAATAATGCACAAGATAATCCAAATATTGACGATTCAAGAGGAATTTATAAGTCGTATTGATACAAAAGATACACAATACTTATCCGAGATCATATGCGAAGAATTATTGGCAATAACCAGAGAGGTCATCATTCCACAAGCATTATGGGTGACTCAAAATGGTTACCGCATCAACACAAGATTACACGGTCGCGGGGTCCCTTCTGCATAAAGTGTCACCGGTGTCCAAAAGGGGCACCCCACTTTGAAGACATTTTCAACTGGCAAATGATTATGCAACAACCAAAAAGGTTGTTGTGTCCGTTGTTGCAAGTTATTTCTTTTCAAACAGATACACGAAAGGACAACTGTAGTGGACCCAAAAAGAGTTCATATACGAAGACGCCCACAAGATAAGGAGACTATCAATGAGGCGCCCAAGAAATATTCAGAGTTTACGCAGAGAAGACTCGCACATGTACCCAAGCCTCTTGCTTTCATCAAAACGAAAGTTAGCGAGACTACATATGAAGGTAGCTTATACAACGCGTTCACTACTCTTCCGCTTAAAACCATGACATGAAGGAACCAACATTGAGATGCAAATCTCAATGCTTGATCGACTCCAACAACTTACAAAAGCATTGCTCAAATTAAGAAATTCTTTGATGTTAATCGTTAGCACAAAAAAAAGCCATAAGATGTTGAAGACTCATAACAAATGGCCAAATGAGCTTTCCAAAGCAAGCTCATGATTATCAACCTTACCATTCTCCACATACCACCCTTGTGGCTAAATTTTTCTTGATTCCCCTCACACGAAACTACGTTTTGACTTGATTCCTATTCTAGAATATGTAGTCATCTTAATTCAGGCTCGGTCATATCAACAACATAATCTTTTACATCTTTTCAAATTTAATTTATCATCTCAAGCCACAATAACCACGTCACTTTGATAAAAGTTTCAAAGCGAAGATCAAGATGGAGAAAGTTCCCACTAGAAGGCATACTAGTATAAGCACATTATGTGGAGTTAGGAAGTGTCACTACTCCTAATCCCGAATAGATTACCGATTGTCGAAAGATTTAAGGACGAGATAGCTGCTAGGCCGAGTTCTCGATCAACACAAAATTAACACCCCCTCCCTAAACTAAGAAACTTTCTTTGAGCGCAGGTACAACATCACTACAACAAAGGTTCAAACATCATGGAACCCTAAATGCCGCCTCACCATCACAAGCTGAGAATCAGGTATCGTCAATTTGTCTATAATGATCAAGGAGGCACGTGTCAAGTATCTTACAATATTCCATCAAAAACTCAATATCATATCACTATCACAAACCAGGAAGCCAGATTTTATCAATTCATTCGCTAATACTTTCTAACTCTAAAAGAAATTTCTTGATTTTTTTTGCAGGTCGAATTAAAGGGCTATTCTCATTAAGACTCGGTCATCAAGTATTAACAGATGTTCACAAAACTCTAACATAACACAAGGTAGTTCGCTCCGAACAATAGGAGAGGGCAGTCCGCCCGAACAATAGGAAAGGGCACGCCCGCCCCCAAAAAATAGGGCATATAATGTAGCTTTCACTTCCTCAACAAGCATTTCAGCCGACGGAGGCAATTTATATTTTAACCGATAGAGGCTATTACATTTCAGCCGATGGAGGTTATTTACATTTCAGCCGATGGAGGCTATTTACATTTTAGCCGACGGAGGCTATTTACATTTCAGTCGATGGAGGCTATTTATATTTTAGCCGACGGAGGCTATTTACATTTCAGTCGACGGAGGCTATTTACATTTCAACAATTGCTCAGCCGACGGAGGCTATTCAAATTTCAACCGACGGAGGCTATTTATATTTCATCAACTGCTCAACCGACGGAGGCTATTTACATTTCAATTACTGCTCAGCCGATAGAGGCTATTTACATTTCAGTTATCACCCCGCCAGACGGATTGCCTTAAAAAATAGCGACAATACTAGAACATGCAGTACAACGTGGAACTATCCTCTTAGCAGCAAACTGGGGCAAGCTAGCGGAATGTCAGGGATCCCTAGTTACATCAAAAATTTCAGCGAAGAAACTCAACTCAACTCGATCCAAAACTCTCATTTATATAATCTTTATTATCATTACTCAATGTCTTCTTAATTCGATATTGGGGCAATCTTTGAAAATTCACAATCTCTTTTTCGCTCAAAGTCCCCAGCAAATATTGCTATCCGACATCTACTCATTTTCAGCTACCCAAACAGTCAATTTTGGAACAAACACCCGTATTCATTCCATTCGTGTTAAAATCTTTGAAGGAACTCAATGTCACCATAACTCTACACTGAGGCAAATTTTGATATTGCTATAATTCGAATTACAGTGACTTGATTCTCGTAACACTCGAGATATTTAGGAAGCTCTGTGCAGAGTTCGATCGTCACACCCGCAATCATTCTTTCTCCCCAGCAAGTACACAATCTTGCGTCTCCAGCATCTCACAGGGGCAATTTTGAGAGGCGTATCAAAAATAGATGAACACTTTTGTTTTCAATTAGTCCTTCTCCCAATAATCATTTCGCATGATCTCTCACCCTTAACAACAGGGCGATTTGCTTAAATTTTTTGAACTACATTGACCTGATCCTCATACAACTTGAGGTATGTAGGTAACTTTAAATTGGAGTTCGATCGAATTTTCTTCAAATTATTTTTGTCGAGCAAAATTGGCTACACGTCAACTTTTTCATTTAAAGACTTCTACATCGTCCTCAAATAAAAAGGGGCAACTGTTGACACCTAATTTTTGCTCTCCATGCCTAAAATTAACGTCTTCAGGCTTTTTGTTCATTAAAGGGCACGAAACATAATTTTCACATCTTTTTACAATTGTTTGATAAATTATTGATAATTACCTTTCTTTAGGATTTTAATCAATTTTTTGTCATATTTTTATTTTTTTATAATTTATTAATAATTTATCTAATTTTAGGATTTTTATCAATTCATTATCGTTCTTAACATTTTACAATCACCCGCACACGTGCACGCCATGACGTTATATATATATATATTTATAATATTTTTAAATTAATTATATTTTAATAATTTTAATATTCTTTATATTTTTTCATTCAACATTTATAATCTACAGTCCGCAAATGCTGAGTCGGATCAATTATTTTTGTGTAGTATAATAATTTGATGTCTTATCACATCCGACAACGACTACACAATAATGTCTTGTCACGTCCGACAATGGCCACTCCGTGTTGTCTTGTCACATCTGACAATGATCACTCAATGACACTACCCTTTGGATAATAAATCTATCCATTGGTCAAAAGGATGAACATCTTGTGGTCAATATCTTAAGAACTAAAGGATGTGCTATTATAAAAAGAGAGGACACCCCTTTATCCATTGGATAATAAGAGTGCCCAATTTTATTATAAATAGGCAAGGATGGAAGATAATTTTATTCATCTTTTCTCTCTACACACACATTTTCATACACCCACACATATTTTTTCTATCTCTCAAATACATACACGAAAAAAAAAACACAAGAAAAAATCTTTCCTTATTTTTCATTTTCTCTCCAAAAAATACACAATTGCATGTGCACATTTTTTAATCACACACACATTATATTCTTCTTTCTCCCCTCTCTCAAGAATAAACAACTACACACAAATTTTTTCTCTTTTTTCTCTCTCAAACACACAATAAATACACATATACACATAAAATAAATAAATTTTTGCTCCCAATTTTGGTGAAATTCCACCATTTTTACTAGG